>NC_090737.1:40522066-40569566 GCF_036898095.1 Palaemon carinicauda | reverse complement strand
TTATAATGTAACAGGACTAAAATGCACATCTTAACTCTTAATGTCCGAAGTTAAAAGTGTACGAGATATTCGAAATATGAATATATATACAGTATATATATATATATATATATATATATATATATATATATATATATATATATATATATATATACATATATATATGACAGCAGTCCGGGAAGAAAAAGGAAACGTTTCCTTTTTCTTCCCGGCCTGCTGTCATCTTGAGACATCGCACGTTCCAGCGATTTGTCATTATTATATATATATATATATATATATCTATATATATATATATATATATATATATATATATATATATATATATATATACATATACATATGCACAGTATATATATATATATATATATATATATATATATATATATATATAATTTATAGCAAATACGTTAAATAAACGAATAAATAGAAATATGAAATGCTTTATCGAAAAAGGTAATTGCTGTTACCTCGATGATTTGTTGGTAGTAAACAATGAAAAGGAAACTAGTTAACAGCCTAAGTACCAGTAACATTTGAATTTGTTTAACGCTATTTAACGTACAGTCGAATGGACAGTTAATGACCATTAAGCTCAGGCGTTCTTTTTTTTATGCAGAGAAAAACTGTCACAAGAATGTGTACCGTACAGGTAGTCAGTTGTCTTTTGTACAGTTGTGTGAATGCGTTCTTGATTTTGTGCTCAACTCAGTGATGATTTTGTGTGGTATTCCTATCTTAAAGTGCCCAAAATATTATTGAGAAATGTTCTTGCAACCAACATTTGCAACTCCAATATATCTGGTATTACAATCGGAATAAAGTAACTCGTAAACAGCACTTGAAGATAATCCTTTCTGGCAGAGGTAAGAACCAATTGTTTATTTATTGGTTATTTGGTTTTATCTGTGGATAAATATCTTTTATGTATTTTGTCACTCTTTTTGCCCTTCGTAGCTCAGATTTCTTAACTACGATTGTATAAGTATCTGATATCTTTAGCTGTATTGATTATTGGGATTTATGGACGGAAGTTTTGAAAAGAAATATTTTTAGGTAATGTAGAAATTAATAGAAACTAATATAATTTAAAATTCTGATCTAAAGTGACGAAGCTACAAGAAATATCATACGGTGTTATATGTTATCAAATTAAGAAACTTTAGGAACAAATATCTAGTCCTGTATCTGTGGACGTAGAAAAGGTATTATAAAATAATAGGGGAGACATTAGATGGAGGGCTAACTATCAATTTCAATATCACGATCATTTTGTTTGGATGCTCTGTGAGGTATGTAGGTGAGTTACATTTATTTGAAAAAAAAAAATCACACCAATCTGATGAATTAAATTCATTCTGACATTTGATTAATCATAAGTGACAGAGGTGTCACTGTACCAGATAGTGAGGGGAACCCAATTTCACCATATCAGCTAGTGGGGGTAGCTAGCTAAATGTCAATCGTAAAAGATAGTGAAATGAAGCCCAATGTCACCTTATTAGATATAGGGAAGATCAATGTCATCGAATCAAAGTGAGGGAAGCCCAATATTATTGTATCAGATTGCAAGGGAAGCCCAGTGTCACCGTATCAGATAGTAAAGGGAATCCCAATTTCACCATATCAGGTACCTTACTGTACTTTAAAGACTGCTTTCCAGGTCCTACTACATTGGGGAACCCTGCCCTCTACAGGACCTATTAAAATTGTTTATCGTATACATTCTTACGTATTTTGCATATCGCACTGCATAACTGGTGTTTGGCGAATCCTCATTACCGAAACATTTAGAGAACAACTAATTCTTCGTTTTCTTCTTGAACAAAATATTTCTCATATATCAGTTCTCGAATTTGAATTGTTTTATAACAGATTGAATATTTACATAGGCACTATTTATGACATACCTTGTATCCATGGTCCGTATTTTCTGCTAATCTCTTCAATTTCTAATCATAAGCTTTGCAATTTCTTGAATTCATTATATGATAATCATGTTTGTTCGACTTAGGGCAATTTATACGTTTATCTGTTGTGAGTTAGATTCCTTGGTTTCCTGAAAATTTCCTGCACACTTTATCGTTAGTCTTGAACTTGCAATCTTATTCAAAATGCCCATACCTTTGGCAGTGGTAGCAGGTGATCACATGGTACCTATCACGAATGTTACAAGTACCCCATGCAACGTAACTTAATCACCATTATCATGAATAGCCTTCCGAACCTCAGGATCACATTTTAACAAGTAGTGAGTAGTCCCATCTGCAGAATTTTTAAAATACTAGATTTATCTTCTCTTTTATATTTTGAATATTGTCCATACAACGATTCATTTGAATAAAATTATGTATTTTATATTAATCATCATAGACATTGCCAATCATTATTTTAGGTTTCCATTTCCCAGTTTTCCCTGTTTCGGCGTCGGCAACTATGGTTTAAATCTTGTTTGCTGTTTCATCTCTGCATATGGAAATGTTTACAACACCATTTTCATTTGAATGCTTATGTCATTTTCTCCTTTTTGGGGAACATCGGTGTTCGGAGTGTTAATTGATTCCATGTTCTTCGTTAGATAAGAAGAGAAGCCCATGTCACCGTAGCAGATAGTGTTGGGGAATCACAATGTCGCCTTATTAGATAGTGGTGGTAATCCCAAAGTCACTGTATCAGATAGTCGAGAAAACCCATTTTTATTGTATCAAGGTTAATATGTATGATACTTTAATTTCTAGCAAAACTGGAATTTGCTATAAGAAATGGACAAGTGCTTGCTAGGTTGACATTTTCCATGTATTATTAATGGGGTATGAGGAATAATAACTTTCGTATCAATCCATTATATAGTGAAGGCTATTTCGAAGTCAAAGTCCATTGTTTACTTTTGGGATACTGATTATGAGTTACTGCACATGTGTTGTTGAGGTTGTGTAGGCGCTGGCGAGTGAAGACGTGTTTCCACAGAGCTCTGTTGAACACTCGCAATGGGCCGTGTTTTACCTTGTTTCTCGCTTATGAAATCTTTGAAAAAATATTAGTTAATCTCATGGAGAGACTAAAGTGAGAAGCAAAAAGTACATCGTGTCTGACTGCCTGTGCTGTCTCGATTGTGGATACACGGAGCGAAACCCAAAAAAGTGGGTGACTTATACGTACTATCATAAGAAGTGTGTGTTTATAGTGACACACATCAGTGATAAAGACGTAATAAACTTTAATTGGATATGTCCACACTGCTATGATGAAGCCAGAAAAGCAAAGATAAATATATCAGAATTGGAGGAAGAACTGAGAATGAACAACGTTGCTTTGAATTAGCAGGATGCAAGAATTGCTGAATTGGAAAACCAAGTTGTGGAACTTAGTGCACACGCAGGAAATTCCACACTGGCCACTGACCTCACTGAGAAAGTTGATGATTCAGTGATGAATATGGAATCTATTAAGATAATACTTCAAACACTGGTGGACCCAAAACCAGAGAAAGTGACATACACTAACAAATTTAAGGAAAAGAATCTCCTGTTGATTAAATCAATAAATGCAACAACTAAAATTACTGACAGAAAAAATGAGATTGAACATGCACTTTAAAGACATTCCAATTCTAAATACGAGGTCAACTTCAAATGTTGTTGTAAACTTTGCTGACAAAAAGATCAGAGAGGAAGTAGCAAAGAAGATTCACACATTGGTTCCCGACACTGAGACGAGAAATATAGGAAAATTAAAACCAAAAATAATGATATTAAATCTATGCAATGATGAAGATGAAGTAGTAAATGGCTTGATTCAAAGAAATCGATGCCTGGACCCAATCCCATACATTGAAGAGAAGATGAGTCTGGTATTCAAGTGCTGCCCACTGCTTGTTTAAATGTGATCATGAAGTTTGGAAGACTTTTCATGATAATGGTTGTTGCGATAGGGTACTTAAAACATACGTGATAGGTACCACTGTCAGAGGTATGGACATTTTGAAAAAAAGATTGGAAGTTTAAGACTGAAGATAAAGTCTGCTGGAAATGTTCAGAAAAACATTCTACCAAAGATTGTATTTCGCAACAGTCATTGTATAAACTGCACAAAGTTAAACAAACCAAATGACCATATAGTAATTTCAAGAGATTGCAAAGCTTATAACTTGGAATTGAAAAGACTAGCAGAAAATACTGATCATGTATACTAAGGATGTCATGAACTGTGGCTATGTAAATGTGCAATCTGTTGGTAATAAAACTATTCAAATTCGAGAATTGATAAACGAGAAATATTTGGACATACTATCATTATCTGAAATATGGTTAAATAACTTTGACAAGAAACTGAAGAATTTCTTATTCTGCGAGTGCTTCGATAGTGACGATTTAATAGTAAGCGAGCAATACGCCAGGATTAATAGAGTACTTATTAATCCTGCAATACGCTATGAGAATGTTGAATGCTTTCGAACGAACCTGATAAAATGACTGCAGAGGTCCTGTAGAAAGTAGAGTTCCCCTGCTGTATAGGATCGGAAAAGCCGCCCTTAAAGTAAGTAAAGTTTATTTGCTTTTGCCAGCTGTTCTGTTTTTTTTTTTTTTTTTTTTTTGTATGACATAATCATTACCTCCAATTACGAGCTTCTAAATATTTATGCACAAGTTCTCGGGTATTGTTCTACAAAAGCCATTTTTTTTCGAACCTTCCCCTTCAGTTCCAACATGACTAGCATCCCATGAAGTTGTCTCCAAGAGGGAAGTACAATCTATTTTGAGATTTATTGTAATTCCATTTATTTTCGATAATTGAATACGTTGAAAACGCTGTCTGTTTATTATATCGCAATTGTTTCTTATGTGAAAGTGAAAAATATCACTGAAATAACCCACAGATATTGCGTGCACAACACATCCATGTACCACTTGTCAGAACAGACGAGCAGTAAGGTAATGTTAATTTTACGAGCCATGGTGGAGCAAAAACCATTAGAACGATATGATGTGAATAATAGATAATTGATAATTTAATATCCAGCCACTTACATGAAATCACATGTTTTCCAAGTGGCTATTTATTGTTTATTATGCATATTTGAGTTATTATTGGTGCAAATCACTCTCTACTTATGTTTCCCCACCCAAACCCCGATTTCTCATTGGAATCCTTCCTAATTGTTTTTATGGGTTGGGGTAGGGAAACTCATGAACTAGTGGTTTGTCCTAATATTCATGTTCAGAAATGGATAAAATATAAGAAAAATATAAGTTTCATGTATTTGGCTATAAATTAAAGTATCAAATATATTTACCAGATAGGGGGGAGAATTTCAGTGTGACCGTATCAGATAGTGGGGGGAAGCCCGATGTAACCGTAGCAGATCGTGGGGATATTCCCAATGTCATCAAATGAGATAGTAAGTGGAATCTCCTTTGTCACCATAGCAGATAGTGGGCGAAGCAATAAGTTACTGTAACAGATAAGGGGGGATTCCCAATGTCATTATATCAGATAGTGGGGGATTCCCCAAGTCACCTTAACAGATAATGGGGGAAACCCAATGTCACCGTATCAGATAGTGGGGTAATCCCAATATCACCAAATCAGATAGTCTGGAAACCTCAGTGTCGCCACATCTTATAGTGGAGGGATTCGGAATGACACCGTAGTAGATAGTGGGGGATTCCCAATGTCACCATATCAGGTAGTGAGGGGAAGCACAATGTCACTATCAAATAATGAGGGTAATATTAATAACATCATATCAGATAGTGAGGGGAATCCAAATGTCACCATATCAATTAGTTGGGGAATCCTAATGTCACCGTATCAGATAGAGGGGGAATCTGGATGTCACCATATTAATTAGTGAGGGATTCTCAATATAACCACATCATATTGTGAGGGTAAGGTCTGTGTCACTGTATCAGATATGGGAAATTTCTAATTTCACTATCAGATATGGGGGATTCCTAATCTCACTTTCAGACTTGGGAAATTCCTAATGTTATTGTATCAGATAATAGGGATATTCCCGTTGCCACTGTAGAAGACAGTGGGAGGAATCCCAATTTCTACATATCAGATAGTGAGGGAAAATTGATGGCACCGTATCAGATACTGAGAGGAAGCTCAATGTCACCGTATCATATAGCGAAGGGAAGATCGATTTCACCGTATCAAATAGTAAGAGGAATCCCAATGTCACCATATCAGATAGTGTGTGTAAGCTCAATGTCACCTTATCATATAGTGCGTGGAAGCTCAATGTCACTATCGGATTAACGGTGGATTCCCAATGTCACTGTATCAGATAGTGGGGGATTCCCAATGTCACTGTTGCAGATAATTTGGGGGTATTTCAATGTCACTGTTGCAGTTAGTGGGGGAAGCCCAATATCAACATATCAGATAGTGAGGGGAAACTCATTGTCACCATATGAGATATTGATGGGAAACTATGGTACCGTATAAGATAGTATCGGATAGTACGGATTCCCAATGTTACCGTATCAAATAGTGGGGATTCGCTTTGCAAAGTCACCGTATCAGATAGAGTGGGATTCCCAATGTCACTATCAGATCGTTGGGGATTCCCTATGTCACTGTGTCAGATAGTTGGGGATTCCCAGTGACACCTTGTCAGATAGTGGGGGACTTCACAATATCACTGTCAGATAGTGGGGGAATTCCCAATGTTACCATATCAGATAGTATGGAAGATTCCCGCTGTCACCGTAGCAGATAAGGGGGGCGGATTTTGATGTCACTATATCAACGTTAATATGATCTTTTTATTTTAGCGAAACTGGTATTTGCTATAAGAAATGGACGAGTGCTGGCTAATTTCGCATATTTCTGTGTTATTAATGGTGGATGGGGAATAATAATATACCCATATATCAATTAAAAAGTGAAGTGTATTTGGAATTCTCAAGTCCTTGTTTACTTTTGAGAGACCGATTATGAGTTACTGCACATATGTTGTCTGCATTCGCTTTTTTTTTTTCATGACTTAATCATTACCTGGGTTTTCCAACCAATTATGAGTTTCCAAATATCTATGCACAAGTTTGCAAATCTTTTCCTACAAAAGCCATTTTTTTCGCACCTTCGCATTCATTTCCAGCATGACTAACATCACATGAAGATGTATCCAAGAGGATTTATTGTAATTTCGTCTATTTCGGTAATTGATTGATAATGTTGAGAACACACTATAATCAGCATATAGCTGCTGTTGCTCGTGTAAAAAGTAAAAGCTATCTCCAAAATAATTGCACTCTGGGCTTACATGCACAGCACATCCATGTACTGCTTGCCTGTAGATCTTGCTTATTGCCAGTACAGAAGAGCAGTGAGGTAATGTTGATTTTATGAGTGTAGCGAGCCACAACGGAGCAAAAATCATCAGAAGAACTTTGTGTATTATAGATAATTTATGCTTTAATTTTCAGCCACCTGTACGGACCATATATTTTTCCAACTGGTAATCTATTGTTTATTATGCATATTTGACGTTATTGTTGCTGTAAATCACCTTTTACTGGTGTTTCCCCTCACCAAAACCCCGATTTTTCACTGGAATCCCTCTTAATTTTTTATGGGGTCTATTTGAAAAAATCATGAACGGGTGGTTTGTCCCAATATTCATGTTCAGAAATGGATGAAACAAGAGAAAAATATAAGGGTCGTGTATTTTACTATAAATCAAAGCATCATATATATTTACCAGATAGGGGCTGAACTTCATTGTCACTGTATCAGCTAGTTGGGTAATTCTAATATTACCATATCAGATAGTGGGGGAATTCTAATGTTACCATATCAGATAGGGGGGGAATTACAATGTTACCATATCAGATAGGGGGGGAATTCCAATGTTACCATATCAAATAGTGGGGGAATATTGGGCAATGTTACCATATCAGATAGTGGGGGAATTCTAATGTTTCCATATCAGATAGAGGGGGAATTCTAATGTTACCATATCAGATAGTAGGGGAATTCTAGTGTTATCATATCAGATAGTGGGGGAATTCTCATGTTACCATATCAGATAGTGGGGGAATTCTCATGTTACCATATCAGATAGTGGGGGAATTCCAATGTTACCATATCAGATAGTGGGGGAATTCTAATGTTACCATATCAGATAGTGGGGGAATTCCAATGTTACCATATCAGATAGTGGGGGAATTCTAGTGTTACCATATCAGATAGTGGGGAAAT
The DNA here is from genome assembly GCF_036898095.1 of Palaemon carinicauda. Lineage (NCBI taxonomy): Eukaryota > Metazoa > Arthropoda > Malacostraca > Decapoda > Palaemonidae > Palaemon > Palaemon carinicauda. The sequence goes on along the minus strand of NC_090737.1, from coordinate 40,561,352 downwards.
TCTAATGTTTCCATATCAGATAGAGGGGGAATTCTAATTTTACCATATCAGATAGTGGTGGAATTCTAATGTTATCATATCAGATAGTGGGGGAATTCTGATGTTACCATATCAGATAGTGGGGAATTCTAATGTTACCATATCAGATAGTGGGGGAATTCTAATGTTACCATATCAGATAGTGGGGGAATTCCAATGTTACTGTATCAGATAGTGGGGGAATTCCAATGTTACCGTATCAGATAGTGGGGGAATTCCAATGTTACCATATCAGATAGTGTGGGAATTCCATAGTTACCATATCAGATAATGCGCAATTCCAATGCTGCCATATCAGATAGTGGAGAAATTTCCCCTGTCACCGTATCAGATAGTGAGGGATTCCCAATGTCACCATATCAGTTAGTGGGAGATTCCTAATGTTACCATATCAGATAGTGGGGAGAAGACTGTTGTCACCATAACAGATATTAAGGGGAGTGTCAATCTCACCTTATCAGTAAGAGGGGGGAAGCCACATATAACTGTATCAGATAGTAGGGGGATTGCCAATGTAACTATCAGATAGTGGGGGATCCCCGATGTCACCATAGCAGATAGTGGGGGGAAGCCAGATGTAACCATGGCAGATAGTTCTGTGATTCCCAGTATCACCATATCAAATAGAGGGGGATTCCCAATGTCACTGTAGTAGATAGTGGGAGAAGCCTGACGTTAGCGGAGCAGATAGTTGTGGGGATCCTGATATCAACATACCAGGTCGTAGGGTAATCCCAATGTCACTATATCAAAAAGTGGAAGAATCCCAATATCACCACATCAGATAGTGGGGGGAATTAAGAATGTCAATGTAGCCGATAGTAGGGAATTCTCAATGTGCCCATGTCAGATAGTGGTGGAAAATGCAATGTCACCATTAGATAGTGAGGGAAAATGCAATATCACTATCAGATAGTTAGGGGGATCAAAATAACACTGTATCAGATAGTGAGGGGGAATTCCATTGTTACCGTATCAGATAGTGGGGGAATCTGAATGTTACCGTATCAAAGAATGGGGGAAATTTCCAATATCATCGTATCAGTTAGTGAGGGGAAGCTCAGTGTCAGTGTATCAGATAATGATGGATTCCTAATGTAACCATTTCAGGTAGTTGAGGATTCCCAATGTTACTGTAGCAGATGGGGGCGGGGCGTTAGAAATCTTAATGTCACCATATCAGATACTGAGGGGAAATGCAATGTCCCTGTAGCAGATAGTAAGGGGAAGCTCAATGTCACCTTATCAGAGGGCGGTTGGTTCCCAATGTCACCGAATCGGATAGTAGGGGATTCCCAATGCATTGTAGCAGATAGTGGGGGATTCGCAGTGCATTGTAGCAGATAGTGGGGTTGCGGAATTCCAATGTCACCCTATCAGATAGTGAGGGTAAGCTCAATGTTACCATATCAGTTAGTGAGGGGAAGCTCAGTGTTAGCATATCAGTTAGTGAGGGGAAGCCCAGTGTTAGCATATCGGTTAGTGAGGGGAAGCTCAGCATCACTGTATCAGATAGCAGGGGGATTCCCAATGTCACTGTATCAAATAATGGGGGATTCCCAATGTCACCGTATGAGATAGTGGGGACTCCCAATGTTACCCTCAGATTGGGGGGATTCCCAGTGTCACTGTATCAGATGCTTGGTGATTCCCAATATCACTGAGACATAGTGGTTGGATTCCTAATGTCACCATATCAGGTAGTGGGGGATTCCCATAGTCACCGTATCAGTTGGGGGGGGGGGGAGCGATGTCACTGTATCGGTGTTAATATATGATAATTTAATTTCTAGCGAAACTGGAATTTACTATTAGAGAGTGACGAGTGATGGGTAGTTTATCATTGTTGTCTATGATTAATGGGGGATGGGAAAAATTACTTTTGTAAAAAACTACTAAAAAGTCTGTCCAATGTTTACTTTTGGGAGACCGATTATGAGTTACTTTGCATGTGTTGTTTGCATACACTTTTACCTCCTGGCTTTTCTAACCAATTACAATCTTCCAAATATTTATGCACAAGTTCCGGATATTGTTCTACAATACCCATTTTTTTGCACCTTTCCCTTCAGTTTCAGGATGACTAGCATCACGTTAAGATGTCTATAAGACGTAAGTAAAGTCTATTTTGAGATTTATTGTAATTTCATAGTTGATTACGTTGAAAACGGTCTGTTCAGTAAATAGCTATTGTTGCTCAGGTGAAAGTGAAAAATATCCCCGAAATGATAACCCACAGGTATTGCGTGCGCAGCATATCAATGTGTAATAAATGAAATAATTGTTATTACATGTTTAAAACACATGACGTAATATGTCATTTTGGATGAAGATGCTAGCCGTGAGATTTGCTGTAGTCATGTAAAATCATAAACAGGATGCACAATGCAGCCTCGGCAATGTAACATTTTTCTTAAACGTCAACACCAATGCATCAGTGTGTGAAAGTTTGTGACGTCACCGGATGCAGGTGTCTAACGAGATTGTGTTTAAAATGCTACATCAACTAAGCATACGATATCTGTGATATCGATAATTTAATCAGTTCATATCTATACTTCACCTGAATTGGTCCTCCGACCAAAACCAGCTCCACTCCTATGATGGAGATGTTTAACTCTGTTGTTTTTAGAGAATAAATACTTTTAAAGCTAATAAGATGTACTTCGTTATCCAGCCTTAACATCTTAAACAACACATACTCAATGTGTGCTTATAAAAGTAGCACACTTATAAATGGTGGCAGCGGTTAAACTCTACGAATCAGAGAAAGATCTTCAAGTAACTATAATATTAAACTCTAAGAATTAGAGGAAGATCTTCAAGACATCAAAATAAAAGCTGTAAAACCAGAGAATGATCTTCAAGAACTCAACGTTATCTACATGTATCTACAATTTTGACTAAGTAACATAGTCCATCGAAATATATAACATTTAATGAATGTTATAAATACAAACTGATGAACTGGATCTTCAATCAACATCCTAGGAAACCCAAGGACTGACGTTCAACTTTTACAAAACATATCCAGGAAGCACTACATTCAACAGAAACTCGAACGATACATCGCTAACAAAACATCAAGAGAGAGCGAGAGAGGATGTGTCGACATCACACAGAACCATATATAAGCTAAGTACAAATTTTTGAATTCATTCCAGTTTGGGCAGTGAAGTGTAGTTATCACGAGTCGCTTGTCGATTATTACTGGGGTGAGTGATTTGCTATTCTTTTATTTTCCTTTCATTAAAGGAAACTGTGTTCAACTCTGGATTCTCATCTAGAATTTTTTCTCTCTTTGTGCTAATTCCTTTTTCTTTCAGAAATTTACAGGAAATATCTTTGTGTTCGGTTTTCTTTCAGGAATTCTCGGGAAATGTCTTGGGATTAGTAACATTGTTTGGGGAATTTTATTATACATATGCGTTTACGCAGTGGACGTCTGTATTCATATAGATATTTTGATAGAATTGCAAGGGGTCGAAGAGATAGGAAAAGAAATACAGCAGTCATGACTCCCCCTGTGAGCCTTACCCCTGGACCTAGTGGCGTAGGCCAGACTAATCCTCCTCCAATTGTGACGCTTGTAAATGCCAGGTCAGCAATCCTTCCTTTTCAGGGTCGAGTCAATGGGTTCTTGCCACAAAATGTGGAGTCATGGATTTCATCCGTCGATGCCCATTTAAATGCCAAACAAATCGTAGACCCTTTTGTACAATTACAAGAAGCTAAAAGTTTTATAGATTTTTCTAAGGGGGATGCGAGTGCGTATTTAAGAGGTGTTTCATTTCAAGAAGCAGTTACCTGGGATGATTTCAAAGTTAGGTTACGCGCGGTCTATGGGGGTGAAGAAGCCTTGGATGTAGTATTAACGTTACGAAATACACTTAATCAAGCCACTATGAATTGGCTTAATGTTATTGAGAGAGCAGCTCTCATAGCTGATAGGCTTAATGAATATCAGGACATTTTAGGTAATTCCACTTGGGTTACTAGGGATAACATCTCCGTGAAAGATTTTTTACGATTAATGTATTTAACTTGCATGACACTTATGTTGCCTGAAGCTTTAGTGCGGTGTTTTGATAAGAAGTTAACGCCTGCAAGTACGGAATTGGATGTATATAAACAGATAAAAAACACATGTCCAAGTGTCCAGATCTCAATCCCGTGTTAACTCAAGTTTTTGCAAAGAATGAAACAAAGCCACAAACAGTGAACGTAGTTAGTAGTCAAGTAGCGGGAATGACTTGTTATAATTGCAAACGTCAAGGTCACTTAAGCGCGGACTGCAGAACGAAATTCTGCTCGATTCATAACAGTTCAACACATTCATACAATCAATGTTACTCGCGTAAGACACAACAGAATCCCAGAAATACACAGTCAATTCCACAGTCAGTTCCATATGGAAATAAAAAGAAAAATCCTCATTTTAACAATAAGAAGAAACAACCAAATGTCAATGTAGTTCAGAGTCCAAAGCAAACAAACACTTCTTCGAATATCGCTGAGCCTGGGTCGTCAAACCAGACCTCGCAAGGTCAGACTAATTTTCAGAATGTGCAGAGCAAAGCAAATACCACATAGTTAACTCCAGAGGGGAAGAGAGTGATGTTGGGTCAAGGTCATTCATGTCAACATCAATAGTATTGAATAATCAATTTAATGTTTTATCAGATAATTGTGAGACAATAGATTTTCCTATGAAACACACGGCTGAATTAAGTAAAACAGTGCATGCTCCCGTAGATTTGCAACGGATTCATACAATAATAAGCCAAAATGAGTTATGACCAACCTTATATGCTGTAAATTTAGAACACAAATCCTTTACGTTATTTTTTGACTCTGGTAGTCCACGTAATATGGATTTGAAGACACATCATTTGTTGTTTTCGAACTTTCCGATTGAAAAATCCGGAGTTAGACTCTCGGGTATAGGAAATAATGAATTAAATGTCATAGGCATAACTCATGTTCAGTTCAAAGTCGGTAAATGCACGTTTGCTGACACATTTGTTGTTGTACAAAACATTGATATGTATCCAGCTGTAATTATAGGATACCCATCTATGGGAAATCAAAACATTATTTTAGCCCCTGCCAAGCACGGTGTGTATATCAAAGGGAAATTCTATAAGTCTTCTAATACCTTAAAATCAGTTTTGGATAAAAAGGAGACGACAAATGTAACCGTAACGTACGTTGAAGAACCAATAACTTGTCTCACTAATAAAGAAATAATATACGCGACCCAGCAGAATTCTCGTTCACCCGTAATATCATCTTGCACGCAATCTATCGAACCAAACGTACCTTCGAATTTAATAGTGCAAATAAAGAAAACATTACCGGGATCTGAAATATTAATCCTTTCCGACACTTTGAAAACTAACGGATTGTCTGTCACACAAGCTATTTATACAGTAGGCTCACATCAACAATGTAATATTGAAGTCTGTAATAATTTAAATAACACTTTAGTAATTCACAAAAATCAACATATCTTGGATGTAGAAGTTTATAAACATCGTATTCTTACCGTTGCTGAGACCAATCACTCTCAATCAGTTGCGGATGAATCCCTTTTGCGGTCTATTAAAAATAAAATCAATAAAGACATTCAAGACGAAGAAATTCAGCAGAAAATTTTTGGACTTTTAACTAATTATCATGATGTTTTTTCCACTACGGATGGATCCTTAGGAAAAACAGATGTGATCGAGCATCAAATAAGGTTAAAGGACAAGCAGAAAATTATCTATGTACCCTCGTACAGACTCCCTATGAAATTCCAGAATGAAATAAATGATGAAGTAGGTAAAATGCTAGAAGAAGGAGTCATTAGGAAATCAAACAGCCCTTATAATTTTCCTTTAATAGTTGTACCGAAAAAAGATCGAACATGGCGTATCTGCGTCGACATCCGTCGTCTAAACGAGGAGACGATCCCTGATCGATTCCCAGTGCCATGTACTGACGATATTTTGTCTTTGTTAGGTCAGAATAAATATTTTACCAGTTTGGACTTACTTAAAGGCTTTCACCAGATATCATTAGAAGAAGATAGTATCCCATACACAGCCTTCAGCACAGCCAGGGGACATTATGAATTTTTACGGATGCCTTTTGGTTTACGTTGTGCTCCTATAACATTTACAAGAATGATTAACATAGTGTTTGGAGACTTGTTAGGGGATATATTGCATGCCTATATGGATGATCTTGTAATCTTTTCCAACACCTTAGAAGAACATCTACGTAAGTTAGAACTAGTACTACAGAGATTAAGACAACATAACTTAAGGGTAAAGATTAGTAAGTGTGAGTTTTTCAAAACAGAATTAGTATATTTGGGTTTCATGGTGTCAAGCCAAGGTCTTAAAGTAGTCCATGATAAGGTGTCGGCTATACGTAATTTTCCCATACCTACTAATGTCAAGGGAATACAGCAATTTCTGGGTTGTAGTGGATATTACAGGCGTTTTATACGCAACTATTCAATAATAGCCGCTCCTTTAACTGATCTTACGAAGAAGGGCGTAGATTTCATAAGGTCTGAGCAACATCAACAGGTGTTTAATACCTTGAAAGATGAACTGTGTAGTTCTCCTATCTTAAAATTTCCTGACTTCGGTAAGGAATTCTTCATTGCAACAGACGCCTCAGACTTAGGAGTAGGAGGGGTATTGCTTCAGCAATATGATAAACAATTTTTCCCGATAGCTTTCTATTCTCGAAAATTGAGAACTTCCGAAAGTAAGTATGCAGTAATAGACAAGGAAGGGCTAGCTATTGTTAATTCACTAGTGCATTTTAAGTTCATAATTTACAGTTATCCCGTTAAGGTTCTTACTGACCATAAACCACTAACATAGTTCTTTAAAGGCTTCAACCACAGCCCTAAACGAACTCGGTGGCATTTGATCATTCAAGATTTTGGAGCAAGAATCGGGTATTTACTTGGGAAAGCAAATATCATTGCGGATGCATTATCACGCAACCCCGTGTCATCTTGTACGGAGCCTTTAGCTGAATTAATAGATATATCAACATCCATGCCTATTGTTAAAACTATATCTGAACAAGAAGATTTAGGCTGGAGCGCTGAATTGTTACAGACTGAGCAAAGAAAAGATCAGAAAATAGAAACAATTATAAATGCTTTGAAAGGCAATCATAAGGAAAAGGGATATATAAAGTATAAGCAGCAAAATTATATAATCAAAGATAATATTCTGTGTAGGACTGTGACAAGGAAAACCCGCAATACACCACATGTAACTAACGACCAGGTAGTAGTACCAATCTCACTTATTTCCACTGTCCTGAATTGGTTGCATTCAAATCCATTACATGGACACCCGGGGTTCTCATTAATGTCACAGAAAGCCAAATCATTGTTTTATTGGCATAACATGCTTACAGATATAAAAAGACACATAGCTAATTGTCGCACATGTCAGGAAAACAAAGGGCATACGAAAACACCTGTCAGCCTGGGGGCTTATCCTGTGCCCAATCAACCCTTTGAAAGAATACATTTAGATTTGTTAACAGGATTTTACGAGTCAGACAGAGGAAATAAGCACCTCTTAGTAATTATAGATGCTTTAACTCGATATACAGAACTAATAGCGCTTTAAACTAAAACTGCGATTGAATGCGCTAGGAAGTTTTACGAGTGTTACATTTGTAAACATGGAATTCCACACATGATAATCTCAGACTCGGGTGGTGAATTTAATAATCACTTTCTTACCTCATTGTGTGAATTCCTCAGCATAAAGAAAATAAATACCATGATATATCACCCAGAGTCGAATGGGCTAGTGGAAAGAGCAAATAGGAAGATTTTAAATATATTAAGAGTAACACTAGGGGGATCAGACCCCAACTGGGATATTGCAATACTGGCGGCACTGAGTACTCTGAATCATTCATATCATATATCAATTAAAATGTCACCGCATGAAGCATTGTATGGTACCCCAGTTAGAACGCCTTTCCATGTATTAACGCCTACAACTAATCTATCAAATCCTTTAAAAGAATGTATAAATGCAAGTATAAGTCGATATGATATCCTTCGAAAGAATTTAGAAGAATCACAAATCATAATGAAAAGGAATCATGATAAAATAGCGAAGCCAACTAAAACATATACCGTGGGTGATAACATTTATATTCAAATCAATGTGCGTAAAGGACTCAATTATAAACTAACACCTAAGTTTGAAGGCCCATTTAACATTTTGGAAACATTAACGGCCAATAGGTTTAGAGTTCAAAACGTATCCCAACCCACGGATGAGAGAATAGTACCATTGGCTCACATAAGAAATTAAAAAGAAAAAAGAAAAGAGAGGGAAAGAAGTGAGGGAAAAATTTTTTGTTTTATGTGATTAAAAGTTTTCTTCTTAATACAGGAGTAATTACATAAATTTTTCTCGTTACAGGTTTCCAAGATGAAATTTTTTGTTGTTGGGAGTGATATTGTTCGCTCAGACATTTTTCTCGTGTGGGATGAGCTCTAAAACTAAGTATAAATTTTAAATATGGCACTATAGTTGAAAGACAAGAAGACGTTTTTATTACATCAAGCAACGTAGTTGTAGAAGTGAATATGCAAGCAATTTTTCTTCAAGAGAATGATGTCACTAGCTTAAGAACCGCCATTTCAAGGTTTTCTGCTTCATTGGATGAGTTGCATAGAAGACATTTTCATTTGACTACAGAGAGTTTGCTTGGATCAACATTAAAAGTTGCAGAGATGCTATCTTATGACTTGAAAAATAAGACTTACGAGACAGGATCTTTGGCTTATGACCTTTTGATGTGGACTGTAGGACACGAACATAAAGAAAGACGAAATCCGTTTATTTATGCTGCATTAAACATCTTTGGGTCTGTTGCAAGTTTAGGTTTAGGAATTTCCAATCGTCTTAAAATTAGTAATCAAAATAAGAAAATTGAGTTCTTGACTCATGAAGATGAATTGATTATGTCAGAACTAAGGAATCGGTTAGCTTCAATCAATCAAATTATGGATTTAGTAAATTAACATTCAAATAATATCATTCAGATTATGGAAGTACAGGATTTGTCAGGCAACGTTAACGTATTATGATTCAAAGATAGATCACATACATAACAGAATTGCACATTTCATTGAGAAATCCAAGGATTATGTAGAAGCTATCACGTTAGCAACTAAAGGTGTACTGTCGCCCCATTTGTTGCCTATAAATTACTTAAAGTTAATTCTGGAGAACGGAAGGGATAAACTAGGCTATGTTCCTTTGTTAGGCGAACGTAGGTTAGAATTTTATTACAGCCTAATTACAGTAAGCGTTGATAATAACAAGATTAGGATTACAATTCCCTTTGATTCTTCTGATGCCTGGCAATCTTACAGGATATCACCATTTCCGACTTTCATGACGAATCACTCAAATCCAGTAATATCCAGTTTGACAGGACACGTATTGATTTCCCCAGACAAGGAAACATATACGGTCATTAAAGACTTAAATCAATTAACTCACTGTTCAGACGCAATGGATAGAAAAATATGTACAGCTGACTCATTTGAATTCCATAAAAACTTAATGGATTCATGCGAGTTAGGTATAGTGCTAGACGGTGCTCTCTCCCATACAAGTGAAAATTGTCTGGATAAGCTTTATCCCTTTGACAATAATGAGTTCAATTGCAGACTGAACAATGGCTCGTGGATACGATACGACAAGGATGGCTTCAATGTATCATTCCCTGACGGATCCACGTCTTTCGCCCACATCTTCGTTGCAGCAGATGGTTGTATCGGGACTTCCCCTAATTCCATGGTGACTGGTCTACGGACACTCATCAGAGAACGAGCCTACTTCGCGAACTTCACGTGGACCTCTACAATGCCAGCACTACCTCTCCCGTACAACAGACAGGTTGCCAAGCGGTTGATGAAATTAACCGAAATGGACCACCTGTCACCGACTTATAAGGAAATTCTTCACCCCATACTACTAGCAGGACTGGGTATCACGGTGATGATATTTATCGCCGTGAACATCCTTGTTTGGCGTAGGTTACGGTACAGCAGGAGGCTAAAACAGAACGTTTCGCCATGTCCAGACAAAACTCCTTATTTAATTCAGTTTAAAGCCGTTTGAAGTGGCCACCTCATTCGATAAAGGAGTAAAATGTTGGAATTTGAGTTTGTAAGAAAAGCTGTTAGTACGCTAGTAATATGTAAATGAGGAAATGTTTGTACTTTGCATGGTTAAAAATACATTTAAAAAAAAAAAACATTTAAAAAAAAATATAAATAATTTTTTCTCTCGGCATCTAATAAAATATATAAGCCGGAATGTTAAAAAGAAAAGAGAAAAAAAAATTAAATTAACAGAATCTATGGGCATCTAATAAAATATATCAGCCCTATATATAAATATATATATATATATATATATGTACGAAACCGTGGTACGTGTACGTACCAGGAATTCGTGTTTGTGCACTAAAAAATTGAATTTTTACCAAGGTAACAAATATTTTTATTAGTTACCGGATTATGTTAATCTATGTTTCTGACAAAGGTAACAATTATTCTTTAACAAGTTACCGAATCATATGTATGTCAGTATTTTTTTTGGTACCATATAATCATTTGCTAGCAATGTACCATATATATGATCTTTATTTATCATGCATTTTTTTTCTTTGCTTTGGTAATATCTTTTCATATGCATTGTTGTTATTATTTTCTGATGTGCCTATTTGGACATTCGTCCTCGTTTGCTTATGGCTAAAGTTAAACAAAGAATAATACATATGTCCAGTCACGCCTAGTAAACATGTTTTGGCTTGTTGTTAAATTTTTTTTGAAAAAATTGAGATAGCTGGCCGAGCTAATGTAATAAATGAAATAATTGTTATTACATGTTTAAAACACTTGACGTAATATGTCATTTTGGATGAAGATGCTAGCCGTGAGATTTGCTGTAGTCATGTAAAATCATAAACAGGATGCACAATGCAGCCTCGGCAATGAAACATTTTTCTTAAACGTCAACACCAATGCATCAGTGTGTGAAAGTTTGTGACGTCACCGGATGCAGGTGTCTTCCGAGATTGTGTTTAAAATGCTACATCAACTAAGCATACGATATCTGTGATATCGATAATTTAATCAGTTCATATCTATACTTCACCTGAATTGGTCCTCCGACCAAAACCAGCTCCACTCCTATGATGGAGATGTTTAACTCTGTTGTTTTTAGAGAATAAATACTTTTAAAGCTAATAAGATGTACTTCGTTATCCAGCCTTAACATCTTAAACAACATATACTCAATGTGTGCTTATAAAAGTAGCACACTTATAAATGTACTACTTGTCAGAATAGACAACCTTTGAGGGAATGTTAAATTTGCAAGCCATGTGAATTATAGATAATTGATAGTTTAATATCCAGCCACTTACATGAACCATATATTTTTCGAACTGGTTATCTATTGTTTATTATGCATATTTGACCGTTATTATTGCTGAAAATTACTCTTTACTTGTGTTTTACTCACCCAAAACCTCGATTTCCCACTGGAATCCCTCCTAATTTTTTTATGGGTTGGGGTAGGAAAACTCATGAACGGGTAGTTTGGCCCAATATTCATATTCAGCAATGGAAAAAACATAAGAAAAATATAAGGTTTGGGTATTTAGCTATAAATTAAAGTATATATTTATCAAGTAGGGGGAAAATTTTCAGTGCCACCGTATCAGATAGTGGGGGGAAGCCTGATGTAACTGTAGCAGATAGTGGGGGAATTCCCAATGTCACCGTGAGATAGTGGGTGGATTCCTAATGTCACCATAGCAGATAGTGAGAGGAAGCCTGATTTTACTGTAGCAGATAGTGGGTGATTTCCAATGTCATCATGCCAGATAATGGGGGGATTCCCAATGTCACTATAGCAAATAGTGGGGGATTCCCAGTGTCACTATAGCAGATAGTTGGGGGAAGCCCAATGTCACTGTAGCAGATAGTGGGGAGGAAGCTCTGTCATCGTATCAGATAGTGAGGTAATCCCAATATCACCAAATCAGATAGTCAGGGAATCACATTGTTGCCATATCAGTCAAGTAGTGGGGTATTCCCAATGTCATCGTTGCAGAGAGTGGGGGTAAACCCAATGTCACCATATCAGATAATAGGGATATTCCCATTGTCACTGTAGCAGATTGTGGGGGGGAATCTCAATGTCACCGTATGATAGTGAGGGAATTGTAATGTCACCGTATCGTCACAGTATGAGATAGTGGGGGGAAGCTCAATGATGTCACCATATCAGATAGTGTGGGGAAGCTCAATAGCACCGTATCAAATAGTGAGGGAAGCTCAGTGCCACTGTATCAGATAGTATCAGATGGTGAGGGGATTCCCATTTCCCCATATCATATAGTGTTGGGAAGCTGAATGGCACTACTTGATAGTGCGGGAATCCCAGTGTCACCATGTCAGATAGAGGGGTATTCCCAGTGTCACTGTAGCAGATAGTTGGGGGGTAATCCCAATGTCACTGTATCAGTGAGAGGATGCTTGATGTCACTATCAGATAGTGATGGGATTCCCAGTATCACTGTATCTGATAGTGAGGTTAAGCTCAATGTTACTGTATCACATAGTGGGCGATTCCCAATGTCAACATATTAGATAGTGGGGGGAATCCTAATGTGACAGCAGCAGTTAATAGGGGAATCCCAATGTCACTGTAGTACATATCGGGGGAATCCCAATGTCACTGTAGCACATAGTGGGGTTAATCCCAATGTCACAAAATCAGATAGTCAGGGGAAGCTCAATGTCACTATCATATAGCAAGGGGATTCCTAATGTCACCGTATCAGATATTAGCGGCATTCCCACTGTCACTATCAGATTGTTGGGGATTCCCAATGTTACAGTATCAGAACGTGATGGGATTGCTCATTCCACCATCACCGTATCAGATAGTGGGCGAATTTTCAATGTCGCCATATCAAATAATCAGGGGATTCCCTAAGTCATCATAGCAGATAGTGGGGAAAAGCCCAATGGTACCGTATCAGGGTTAACACATGATACTTAAATTCTAGCAAAACTGGAATTTATTATAAGAAATGGACGATTGCTGGCTAGTTTTCCTTTTTTTTTTTTATGATTAATGGGGCTGGTGAATAATAACTTTTTTATCGATCTATTTCGAAGTCTGTCCATTGTGTACTTTTGGGAGTTACTGTGCATGTTGTGGAGGATTAATTTTTGTTTTATTTTTTGTTTATTTTCTTTTGCCAAATCCAGAGAGAGAGAGAGAGAGAGAGAGAGAGAGAGAGAGAGAGAGAGAGAGAGAGAGAGAGAGAGAGAGAGAGAGAATTTCATTTGCTTTAGTTTTGCTAAATCGCACGTGCGTGAGAGAGTGTGTGTGTGTTTGTGTGTGTGTATGTGTGTTTGTGTGTGTGTATGTGTTTGTGTGTCCGCGGTGCGTGCCGAAGAACAAGTGGTAGTTAGCGAATGATTGTTTGTAGTGGGAAAGACTGTCGGTATATTTGAGGTTGTTTGTTTACATTTTTTTTTAGTTAGGTTACGACAGTGGTGAATGTTTCGGAGCGAATGCTTTTTTTATTTGACTGCAGCTTAAGGCAGTTGTGTGAACACTGGATTTACTTCATTATTATTACCAGCGTGGAAGTGTTTATTTATTTAAAAAGCCGTGATTCCTCCTTTGGAGAGTTATTTTCCGAATGCTGATATATAGTTGATGACCTGGCCTGTGATTGATTTTGTATTAGGCCTGCTCTTTGGATTGACGATTGTTGATGACCGGCCCGTTTACTTTCGATTGATGATGATGATGATAATGATGATGATGATGATGAGGAGTATAAGTACCATCCTAATCACCGAGACAGTTGTGGCAAATTGCCACCCAGTGGATTGTTGACCACAAAGCGGTGATAGTGGGAGTGTGCCGTAAAGACAGTCCGGCTTGTGGGTGGCGACAGTGTTGGTGGCCTATACTATTTAATGTGGAAGATAATTTATATATATTTATTTTTGGTGTTGGTATGCGGTGTAATTTAAGTTTGTTAGGGTTTTTTTTTGTGTTTATTTGGATGATATTAAGTTTTATTTATCTTTAGTGTTCAAGTTTACAATTAGTTTTAAGTGATTATTTTGTTTGTGGATGGTTTGTGGATGTTAAGTATTGTTGTTTTAAGAAATATAGTTGTAAGGTTATGTTTTGTTTTGTTTGTTGTCCTTTTTTCCAAGAGTCCCGCTGCTGATAACGTAAGGGGAAAGGTTGTATTGAGGAGACATTGGTCTGTTTAGAGTGATTCAAGAGTGTAGGGGTTGTTGTTGCAACATCCCGCCACAATGTATTGTTTGCATTCTCTTTTGCCAGCTGTTGTTTTTTGTATGACATAATCATTATGTCATTTATGTTCGGATATTCTTCTACTGTAACCATTTTACCCACCTTCCCCTTTAGTTCCAGCTTTATTATATTTGCGCTACCTATCCAGGCGAAATAATCCACACCCACTTGATGACGTCATGGTATGCTTCTACCACTCACGCAAGTTCCCTCTGAGCACAAGGACTACTTATGATGTTGCACAAAAATTCCAGTATATTTTGGCTTGTGATTTCTCTCTTAACTTTAACTATCTAAATACACATTTTTTTTGGAATGCATTCTGACTGAAGTAAAACAAACGTCCTTCTCCCTACTCATCAGGATTTTATATTCTTCAATTCTGTTTTCTATGCTTCGCATCTAGATTCCCATTTTCCCTTTAGTTTTCGTTCACCAGAGATCTTTCACTTGAGCAGTCTCAAGCCTTCCCCGGTCATCCCTCGCAATCCTTTCATAGTCAAGTCTTATGCTATACCTCTCCCCTATACAAGATATCTCCTTTTCCTTATTTCCTACCCATCTCCTTTACCTTTATTCTTTTACCTCTCTCTTCTCTTTTCCCATCCTTCTCGCTCCCAAGCCCATTGTTCTGTTTCGTAAATAAATTCTTCAAGTCACGCCTGTCATCACCCTGTCACCCTTCCCTCCAGGTACACTAGCTACTAGACCACCCGCCTACCAGTCCTCTATTTTTACTATTTTTCTTTTGCTATTTTTTCTTCAGGATAACATTTCACTACTTTTACTAATTTTTATTAAGTTTCTGCTTTAACTATTATTACTCTTTTTGTTGTTAATATAAGTGTTCTTCGAATACAATTTTATGGTAGAAGTGTTAGAGAGATAAATTTTAAATGTCATCATCTTAAATATAAGAAATTTATTTCAATTTTAAGCGTCTTATGATTCTAGACTTAATTATTTTAAGTGTAAGAGTGTTATGATTTTTTGTGCAGGATTTAAAAAAGCCCTACTATTCAATGTATTAATTTTAAAGGTAATATAGAATACTCAATATAAATATTGGATTTAAAGATTATTATTATTATTATTATTTTATTCTTTTTTTATATCTCAAGACAAAATACAGTGGAATTTTTTTAATAAAAGTAGTCCTTGCGCTGAGCGGAAACTCTCACTAGTTGTGGAAGCATGCCATGATGTCATTAGGTGGGCGTGGCCTATTGTACCAACCGTGTTTCACACAATTGTACATAATTCCTTTTGTATATATTATGCTTGTATCTTCGCTCCTCCCTCGCACTAAAAAGAACCTGAATGATCATGTCTCCGGTTTTGCTCTGTATCATTGTCTGTCTCTCGAACATGTCACGTCCTGTTGCCTTGAGGTTTTGTATATAAAGCAGAGTGTTCCTTAATAAATAACTCAGTCGTTTCCAATCTGCCTTTGAGTTCACACCCTTACTCGGCACCGTCACATTGGTGACCCCGGAAGTCGACTCGCTCCCACTGCCTTCCACCCCCACCTCCCTCGCCCCTCCATCGTTGGTACTATGACGGAGGCAGACTCTACTCCGGCGGGTGGCACTGCAGCCGCCCCATTGAAACTTTCACCGTTCGCCCGCGGAGAAGCGTGTGCTTGGTTTCAACGCGCTGAAGTCCACTTTCGTATCAGGGGCGTGACTCGCTCAACCACCAAAGCGGATTATGTTCTCGCGGCGATACCCGAGGACACCTTCCCAGAAATATCCGACTGGCTTTGTGAACAAGGAGACACCCCAATAGCGTATGACGCCCTCAAATCATACCTTCTGCAGCAGTACTCGCCGTCGCCAGCCGCCCGTATAGCAAAGCTTTTTCAGCTCTTGCAACAACCGTTGGGGGACCAAAGGGCTTCGCTTGCCCTCAGGGAAATGACCAGTATCGCTCGCCTTCAACCTGCCGCAGACGGCTCTCCTCGTGAGGTGAACCTACTCCGTGCCCTTTGGATACGCCGTTTACCTGAACCTGTGCGCTCTGCCATACCCGATGTCGATAGTTTACCCATAAAGGACTTGATGACCAAAGCCGACGCCCTTATGGACAGCCACTTCAAGACCTCCATCAACGCCTCCACCCCTGACGACGAGGATGCCTATTCAACGACAACCGAAGCTGACATGAATGCCGTAGGACATACACGCCTACCCCGTGACGTGCCGAAGCGGCGACAAAGCCGCCCACCACCCACCAATCGCTCGCGCCCCAACGAACGACTTTTACAACCACTTACTACCTCCCATCCGCCGCAGTTTTGCTACTACCACTTCAGATTCGGGGCAACCGCGAAGAAATGTGCCAAAGATTGTCAGTGGCCAAAAAACGTGTAAGTAGGCCATCGCTTGTGGCGGTGGCCTCCCATGTTTCTAATCTTTTCTTTTTACAGGATGCAGGAACGGGCGTGCGATTTTTGGTAGACACGGGTGCTTGTCGTTCTCTTTTGCCAAGGAAACTCTTCAAGGCACAGCGTAGTCTGTCTACATCTGCCGATGTCCGCTTGGTAGCTGCCAACGGATCTGTGATACCCACCTACGGTTACGAGAACCTCACATTATCGTTCGGAAACCGTAAATTCAATTGGAAGTTTCTCGTTGCTGACGTCACAATGCCAATCCTCGGTGCGGATTTCCTCTCTCTTTTCCACCTTCTGGTCGATGTCGCCCACCGACGATTGGTCAACGCAGACTCGTACTTGTCGACACCTCTTCAACCCGCCCCCTCTAACCTCGCTCTCCACATCAGCGCACCCACGGATGCCTACGCCCACCTCCTCACGTCGTACCCGGAAGTTTTCCGTCCAGAACTTCGCCAAACGCCCACGGTTCCTGACAAGCACGGTATTTATCACCATATCAAGACGACGGGACCCCCAGTCTTCGCAAAATTCAGACGTCTGGCACCGGAACGATTGGCAGCCGCCAAACAGACGTTCGCCAAAATGGAGAAAATGGGCCTTTGCCAAAAGGCCTCCAGCCCATGGTCGTCACCCTTACACATCGTTCTGAAGAAAGACGGCTCCCTCCGTCCGTGCGGGGATTACAGGCGCCTGAACATGCAAACAGAACCGGATCACTACCCCCTTCCAAACATTGCCGATGTAACCTCCTACCTGCACAAAGCGAAGGTTTTCTCTACGCTCGACCTCCTGAAGGGGTATTATCAGGTGCCTATGAACCCAGAAGACATCCCCAAGACCGCCATCACCGCTCCGTTTGGCACATACACCTTCAATTACTCCTGTTTTGGCCTTCGTAATGCTGGGGCAACGTTTCAACGTCTCATGGATGGCATCTTAGGGGACCTCCCTTTCTGTGTATGTTATGTGGACGACATACTTGTGTTCTCCTCCTCAAAAGAGGAACACCTCCGTCACCTGCGCATCGTGCTCGACCGCCTGCAACAAAACGGCCTTGTAGTCCGGTACGACAAGTGTACCTTTGGCGCCAACGAAGTGTCGTTCTTAGGGCACCGTATCACTCCTGAAGGAGTCCATCCCCTCCCTGAGAAGGTAGCAGCCGTTCAGAATTTCCCCACGCCCTCGACCGTCAAAGCTCTGCAGGAATTCTTGGGCATGATCAACTATTATCACCGTTTTCTGCCAGCCATTGCCGCCACTCTTGCTCCCTTCTACGCCTCCCTCAAGGGCAAGCCAAAGGACCTGAAGTGGGGTCCCCTTCAAGAAGCAGCCTTCTGCAATGCAAAGAAGGCCCTATCAACTGCTGCGGCTCTCACTTTTCCTATCCCACACGCCCCTCTCCTTCTCTCCACCGATGCCAGCGACGTCGCTATTGGTGCAGTACTCGAGCAGGTGGTCAAAGGCTCGCCCCGCCCATTGGCCTTCTTCAGCAGAAAACTGTCCAAGGCAGAATCGGGTTATTCTACCTTCGATCGAGAATTGCTGGCGGTGCACTTGGCTGTCCGTCACTTTCGCCATTTCTTAGAAGGTACGCCCTTCGTCATTCGCACAGACCAGATGCCTCTGGTGCACGCCTTCACTCGACAGTCTGACGCCTGGTCCGCCCGTCAACGCCGACATCTCTCCGCCGTGGCTGAATACAATTGCACCCTCCAATACGTCCCTGGGAAAATGAATCCTGTTGCCGATGCCCTGTCAAGAAACACGTTGGCTGCCGTTCAACTGGGATTGGATTACAACGCCCTGGCTGAAGCCCAACGACAGGATCCAGAGTATCAAGCTTGTAGGACATCCTGCACGTCCCTCCGTTGGGAGGATTTTCCCCTCGAAGACTCCAACACCACCCTCCTCTGTGACGTCAGTACTGGTAGACCGCGACCTTGGATTCCTGCTCCCATGCGCCGACAGGTGTTTGATTTCATCCACGGCCTTTCACATCCTTCGTGCCGTTCTACTGCACAGCTGCTGAAGGCAAAGTTCATTTGGCACGGCATTTCTAAGGATGCTAAGGATTGGGTCCGCGCCTGTACTTCTTGCCAAACTTCCAAAGTACATCGACACACGGATTCAGGAGTGGGCACCTTTCCTCAACCTCAGCGTCGTTTCGCACACATTCACGTCGACATTGTAGGCCCCCTACCCACATCACAAGGACATCGTTACCTGTTTACTGTCATCGACCGCTCCACTCGTTGGCCTGAAGCCATTCCCATGGAAACTGCAACGTCCGCCTCATGTACATCTGCCTTACTCTCTGGATGGATTTCAAGATTTGGTATCCCTGAGCATATTACTTCTGACAAAGGAACCACTTTCACCTCTCAATTGTGGACGTCATTAGCGAATCTCCTGGGCATTACCCTACATCAGACAACGGCCTACAACCCCGCTGCCAATGGAATGGTTGAACGTTTTCATCGCACCCTCAAAGCAGCCTTGGTGTCCCGCTGCAAGGATTGCAACTGGTTTACTCAGCTTCCCTGGGTCCTCCTTGGACTAAGGACCACTCCTAAAGATGCCCTCGACGTCTCGGCAGCCGAAATGGTGTATGGCGACCCGTTGGTCGTCCCTGCCGAGTTTTTTCCTTCTACAACCTCCTCCGACGATCTCCAGCGCATACGCCACGTCGTGGGAAAATTTACTCCGTGCCGCCAGACTTACAAGCCCCCAGCGAAGCATCACATACCAACGGACTTGCACTCTGCAACGCACATCTTCCTGCGCAACGACACCAGCAAGCCACCTCTAACGCCCCCTTACACGGGCCCTTTCCTTGTGATCCGACGCAGTCCGAAAGCATTCCTCCTAAACATTCGGGGCAAAGAAGACTGGGTCTCCATTGATCGGTTAAAACCTGCTTATCTTCTGCCAGATGACCTGCCTACAGTTCGCCTCTCTAGATCAAGGCGCCCTATTTAACATGTACAGTATGTCATTTTTAGGGGGGGAGCCATGTACCAACCGTGTTTCACACAATTGTACATAATTCCTTTTGTATATATTATGCTTGTATCTTCGCTCCTCCCTCGCACTAAAAAGAACCTGAATGATCATGTCTCCGGTTTTGCTCTGTATCATTGTCTGTCTCTCGAACATGTCACGTCCTGTTGCCTTGAGGTTTTGTATATAAAGCAGAGTGTTCCTTAATAAATAACTCAGTCGTTTCCAATCTGTCTTTGAGTTCACACCCTTACTCGGCACCGTCACACTATTTTGCCTGGATAGACCAAGGCGACTAAAGCATCAAGTGAAGATGTCTCCAAGAGGCAAGTACAATCTATTTCGAGATTCTTTGTAATTTAATCTATTTCGGTAATTGACTATATTGAAAACGGTCTCTGTTCAGTATATAACTATTGTTGTGTTATGGTTCCCGTTGTATATTTCTTTAATATTTTGTATTTAATTTTCTTTTCAGTCGCTAGATGGAGTGAGTATCCTTAAATATGTATGATTGTTTTCAGTCACTAGATGGTGTGACTAATTATTTGTAATTTAGGTATTGTTTGTTTGTTTCATGGTCCTTGGATGACCGAATATTGTTTACTTTGACAATAAAGTTTTCTTTATCCAGTGTGCTTCCTGGATTGGTGATTAACGGTTATTGGATTATTACTTGGATAGAAAAGTGTTTATTTGTATTCGATAAGATATCATTGTTCATTTTGTTTCGAGACACCAGTGGATTTATTTAAGACAACGTTATAAATTTATTTATCATTATTTCTTTATATTTATGTACATACGTGTAGAATATCCATTGTAATTAAAGGTGGTTAAAAAGTGATTTTATCTATTTTCCCTTTTAAATTATCAACTTTAAAACTGAACCTAGTAAGTTAGTACTAACCTAAGTTTAACTAAGAATATTGTTATGATCTATAAAGTGCTACATGAATTTTAAAAACATAAATATAAATCATAACAAATGGCGACCTTGCCAGGATATTCTACACGTCTTGTATGTACAGCTAAAGTTGTTCAAACCGATCGTGGTACCAATTTTACATCAAAGCTTTTTCAGGATGTTATGTTGGCTATGGGTGTTCACCATTCAATATCTACAGCTTATCATCCGCAAAGCCAGGGGGCGCTCGAGCGATTTCACCAGACGCTTAAGGAAGCTCTGACTAAGTACAGCCATGAACATTAGGAGGAATGGGATGAGGGACTACCATTTGTGTTATTCGCCATAAATACTCGGCAAGACAGTTTGGGATATTCGCCTTCTGAACTACTTTATGGTAGGAGTGTTAGAGGACCCTTAAAGGTTTTATATGATGTCTGGCTTGAAAACCACGAATCGGGTAAAGACTCACACCAACATGCTGTTACTCTTAAAAAGCAATTAGATGAGGCTCGAGTATTTGCACATCAGAATCTGTTGAAAGAACAAAAAAAGTATGAAGAAAAGGTTTGATGTTAAAGCTGTCACAAGATAATTTAAACCAGGTGATCAAATTTTAATGCTTAATCCCACTAAGTCTTTTGAATGTCATTTTGAAGGATCCTATACTGTAGTAGAGATACGCTGCAATAATGTATATGAAATTGAAACAAACTGGTAAAAGGAAAGATAGACATCTTTTTCATGTGAATAGACTAAAGCCTTTTGTGTCAGAGAGCACTAAAGTAAAGTCAACAGTGCTTACAGCTGTAAACGTTAAAAATTATTCAGTTATTTTTCCAGAGAATGATTTTCAAATTGGTAATGATTCTCACCTCTCCCATTCTGAAATTTTAATGAATATCTCTGCAAAGTTAATGCATTTAGGTTCTCATCAGGCTATGGATGTGGAACGTTTGCTGAAGTCTTTCAGAGATCTGTGTGGAGATGTACCAACCCAAACGAATCTTTTGGAATATACGATCATTTTGAAAGGGGGAACAACGCCATGCAAGCAAGCACCTTATAGAGTATCCCCATACAAGAGAGCTATATTGAGAAAAGAAACTCTGTTTCTACTGGATAACGACTTGGCTGAAAGCTGTATCAGTCCTTGGTCTTCACCGTGCTTATTAGTAAGAAAACCCGGTGGATCATTTCGACTCTGCACTGATTATAGACAGGTTAATAAACTGACTGACTCACAAATGCATACCCACTGCCTAGAGTGGATGATTTGATTGATCAAGTAAGTTCTTCTAAAGTTGTTACACCTATAGACCTTCTAAAAGGATACTACCAAATTCCTTTATCACCATCTTCAAAACCCATTACTGCATTTGTTACACCCAATGGATTGTTCCAATATAAGGTTTTACCTTTTAGCTTAAAAAATGCAGGACCAGTATTCCAGAGGGCAATGAATGATCTTCTAGAAGGACTTCCAGGAGTTGCAGTTTACTTAGATGATGATGTTATTTTTACAGAGTCATGGTCGGACCACATGAAGGGCTTGAAAGAAGTATTGCTGCGACTGAGGAAAGCACGTTTGTCAATAAACCTGAAGAAAAGTGACTTTATGGACATGCCAAGATACAGTACCTTGGATACGTTGTGGGAACAATGAAGTGGCACCAGTAGATGCCAGGGTGAAGGATATCATTGCCATACAGCCTCCCAACTCTAGAAGAGAAGTTCAACGATTCCTGGGAATTGTTGGATACTATAGACGTTTTTGCGAAAATTTTCAGGTGTAGTCGCTCCTCTCGCTTCTCTTACAAGCAGTAAAAAGAAATTTAATTGGACTGACGATTGCAAAACTGCATTTGAACACTCAAAACGCATCCTGGCGTCTTGTCCAGTTTTGCAGGCACCAAATTTTAAGAAACCCTTTTCAATTGAGGTTGATGCCAGCTACTTGAGAACGGGAGCTGTGCTGCTACAGGAAGGGACAGATGGAATCTTGCATCCAGTAATGTATGCTTCTCAGAAGCTCAAACCTCACCAACGACCTTATGCAACTGTTGAAAAAAAAGCTTTTGGATTATTGGTTGCATTGGAGAAGTTTGCAGCTTATCTCCATTATTCTCCATTTACTATCAACGTCTACACGGACCATCAGCCTCTAACGTTTTTACAGAGAATGAGGACGAAAAATCATCGACTCATGAGATGGTGGCTGATGCTACAAGAATATGATCTTCAAATACGCCATATAAAAGGAAAAGACAATGTATGTGCAGACACGTTATCACGGAATCCTATATGATGGAGATTGTTAAAATAGTCTTTTCAGTCATCAAGATGGTGATGACTTTTTGTGGGGGAATATGTTATGGTTCCCGTTGTGTGTTTCTTTAATATTTTGTATTTAATTTTCTTTCCAGTCACTAGATGGAGTGAGTATCCTTAAATATGTAAGATTGTTTTCAGTCACTAGATGGTGTTACTAATTATTTGTAATTTAAGTATTGTTTGTTTGTTTCATGGTCCTTGGATGACCGAATATTGTTTACTTTGACAATAAAGTTTTCTTTATCCAGTGTGCTTCCTGGATTGGTGATTAACGGTTATTAGATTATTACTTGGATATAAAAGTGTTTATTTGTATTCGGTAAGATATCATTGTTCATTTTATGCTTCGAGACTCCAGTGGATTTATTCAAGACAAAGATATAAATTTATTTATCATTATTTCTTTATATTTATGTACACACCTGTAGAATATTTATTGTAATTAAGTGGTTAAAATTGATTTTATCTATTTTCCCTTTTAAATTATTAACTTTAAAACTGAACCTAGTAAATTAGCACTAATTTAGATATAATTAAGAATATTGTTATGATCTATAAAGTGCTACATGAATTCTAAAAACATAAATATGAATCATAACAGTTGCTTCTGTGAAAGGTCAAAATATCCTCGAAATAATGACCCAAGGGGCTTACATGTGCAGTTAGAATCAAAAGAACGCAGGCACTCGGGGAAATCTTTCGTTAGCGAATCAAAACAGCAAATGGGTGTTTTCGTTAATGAAAGCATTAAAATGTTACAATTCGAGTTGCCATATTTCATTCTGTGTTATCATTTTGACGTTTCGAGTATCCACTGCAGATGCTCAATACACACACATATGTATATATGTATGTATATATATATACACTATATATATATATATATATATATATATATATATATATATATATATAGATAGATAGATAGATAGATATAGACATAGATAGATATATGATATATGATAATCACTTGGAAATTATTGGAGTATCGCAGCTAAACATTTCCTTCCGTTAACAGCTACATTAGGTTATTTCGACATTAGTCTTGTTCATGATAATACAAGCATGGAAGCAAATCGAAGGAATTACTGAAAACACCATGGAGCTAGAAATATCAGAAAGAGCAAGCTGAGGTAGATTAATAGTTCCCAAAACTATACCAGGAAAACTAAGGAAGGCGCACAGGCCATTAATCCACTACGCACCAGCATCGATAATGCAGCGACTATTTAATGCGCTGCCAAGTCATCTAAGAAACATATCAGGAGTGAGCGTAGATGTGATTAAGAATAAGCTCAATGAATACCTAAGATGCATCCCAGACCATCCAAGACTGGAAGATGCAAAATACACCGGAAGATGTATTAGCAACTCTCTGGTGGATATACGAGATCCCTCGCACTGAGGGACCTGGGGGAACCCAAACACAAAATAAGACTAAGGCAAGTCACTGATGAAAGAAAAAGTAGTTTCAATAAGGTATTGTAAAATAATAATGAAAAAACACCGTACATGAGTTATGGGGGGGGGGGGGGGGGTGATTCTGCCTGAATACATCGTTTTTTATATAATTCTAGTTCGTTGGTTAAAATTCGCCCGTAACTTTTTGAGTTAGGTTGGTGACAAACAAACAGACAGAGGTGAAAACATGACTTCCTTGGCGGAGGCAATAATAATAATAATAATAATAATAATAATAATAATAATAATTGGACCAAAACGTAGACTTTGAGAGTATTGGCTAGGTGAAAATTGGCCCACCCACTGAGCCCTTTTTATAATTTGGAATTGCGAGATGTTTCGGTGGATTTATTAAACAAACGGGACGTAACCCACGTAATTAGTTCTTACCTTCTAAATTCTAGAAATTTATCCATTTATCCAAACCTCCAGATGTCTTGTAACCTTTCCAGAAACCACATTATTATTTCCATTCTTGCCTGTTTGTCTTTTAACAATTCCAACTCATAGTAAGATAAAGATTCACTTCACGAACACTATGTCACTAGAGAATGGAACTTGTAATGCTTCTCAAGATGATATTGAGTTTGAGAATTTTATGTAAATAAGGGATATAAACTCGACGCTAACTCTTATTATTTATTATGGAGAGAGAGAGAGAGAGAGAGAGAGAGAGAGAGAGAGAGAGAGAGAGAGAGAGAGAGAGAGAGAGAGAGAGAGAGAAGGGGTGAAAGAGTCTGAGGGTAGGGTGGTGAGAGTGAGAATGAAAGAGTAGTGAGAGTCAAAGAAGTGTGGAGGACCAAGATGTTCATTCCATACCAAGTTATGTTGCAGATGAACTCTTTATGATTAGTTTGCAGCTTGACTCTGCGTTATCCATTTCAGTGTTAGAATTACAAACTTCATTTCTAACTAAGCTGATATTATCTAATTACTGAGAATTTGTTGCGCTACGTCTTTTTTAGTGAGATTTTTGAAACAACAGGAAAAAAAAAGAATTAAGTCACGCTATTTTTTAAGGAACAAGACAAAGGATTTTAATAAATAAAACAGCATTTTATTTAAATAAGAACTAATTTTGGGCCAGAGTTCGCAAACAAATGCACAAAACTAGCTAGAATATGGTACCAACGGGGCGGGGGGTGGGTGCCCTTCAAAGAACTTAATATCAAGGTTGTAAGCAATTTATTCTCCCTTTTAGCTTAGCATTTCAAATTTTTATTGTATTGTTTTTTTTACGGTACGTGTTTATTTTTCTATTCTTATTACCCTGGGGTTTGGACAGCTTACTGGAAGATGTAAATGAAAATGTACCAGCTGGACAATTTATACAGAGCTATAAGCAGAACCAGGTGGAGGCAATTGACAACCCACGTTGAGGACATGGCACTTAGATAGATAGATAGATTACCCTGGTGATTTCTGATCGTCTTTCTATCAGTAGTGTTTTTAGAAATATAGGTTTCTCTGGATTTTGCCTTGCTTTGATTTGATATTGTGTAATATTAGCCTACTGATTTCTCTGATATACAGTATATGTCCAGAAGCAACGTGAAGTTATTTCATATTGACTGTACGATGAAACCAATATTTAAAAAAAAAATTGAGAAACACTGTCTCCCATCTAATATCGTTAAAAGAATTAATTTAAAAAAAAAATTTCCTAATTTTTGGAGACCTGTTGTTTATAAGGAAGTTATTTTGAGCACATCAGGTTGGTAGTGCTTTGAAAATTGTTCACATGTGTGTACTTCAGAATCTTGCTTTCATCCTGAACTGATGGAGAAAAACCTGACGCTTATTAAACTCCTTGACATAAATATCTAACACCATTGCTCAATTGACTCGGTGTGCATGGTGTTTAGAATATTTAGTAATCCTTTTAGGCTGGGTACCATGAAACTGCCGCCGCCCCCGCCCCCTAGGATGTTTTCTGCTAACTATTTTTCAACTAATTTCCGGATAACCTATGTCATGGGCTATGTCAAGATCATAGCGATCACTCTCAACTCGGGGCCGTTCTCACATAGGGGGCCACACATAAATCCGCATTAAGCCTTATATGGGCGGTCAAAAATATTCAGACTTTCATGAAATTTTACAGGGATTATTGCAATATATCAAGAAACATATGTAAAAAGCAAAAAATTACAATAGTATAGAATGCATTTCTTGAGTAATACAAAATGTACACAGAAAAACCGAAAAACAAATCTTGATTTTAACATATTTTTCTTTGCAAACGAATTCCTCTCGGGAAAAAATAACTAATATATAATTCCATATTGCATTATAAATACTTCCTTGTTACATACGTTTTCATTTGACCCCATGTTGACATTTCTTATAGCCAAAGTTTACGTTATATAGAAATTTATACCAAAACTTTTCTATCCATTTCAAACTGATAAATCCAAATAGTTAAGTGATGATTTTTTCTCCTGACAAATTCCAAACTTATTGTAAAGCCTAAAGTACCTTTAGTTTTTTATAGAAAATTTAAAGGTATTTGTTCATGTGTAGTTATTAGTTAATGTTAATTATTTTTCTCATTTATTTGTTCATTTGTTTATTTACTTGTTTATCTAGAAAGTTGCCGACGAGAGAGTTTTCGAATTGGTCGCCATATATTGTTAAGCATAAAAACAAGTGGTTGAATGTAAGTTAACAAGCCGCCAACAAAAATATTATATATATAGTGATATTTAGTCAATACAGTGTTTTGTAAAAGTGACAAGGTAAAGGTCTCGGATAATACTGTACATAGCTTGTAGAAGTTCCACACAATGATGAAAATTTACTATGCAAAACACGATTGCTAGATCTTTTCGTAAGGGAGGCCCAATTTCATGAGTGCCGACCCAAGCAGTTTTTAATGAGACGAACACCTAAGCAACGTTTCACCATCACAAAAACTGAGGAAGCATCAGACAAGAAGAGAGGTATAGAAAAAGGAAGTTATTCACAAAGGTCGGATTCTAAAACATTGTTATTTAGAAATATGTATAATGAAAATCTAGGCAACAATAATGAACAAGCTTGTGAAATAACTTTTCAATCTCAGGTTGAAGATTTAACACTGTTCTGACCTGAAAGACAACATTGACTTCTCATCACCCCCATATAAAGGCACTGATATTTTGTAAATCTTTGGAATCACTGAAAATAATTGTTCTTTCTGCTTAATTGTTCTTTCTGCGAGATAATGACTGGATCAAACAAGTTAGTCTTGAACTTCACACTAGATTACTCAATGCCTTTAAAGAAACCAAGACACTTTTACGGCCCACCAAATCTAGTGACGTTCCTTATCCACTAGAGGAAATTCCCACTTATGTTCTACAATGTGTTTACACTAATTTGTGGTAAGAGGAACCCATCAGATCTAGAAAGAATATTAATACTATCAGTTAGTCAAGATATATGTAAAGCAGCAATAGGTGGACAGAGGAAGACAAAAGAGCATATCCTACTATGTATGACACTCCGCCATCTCTTGAAATCAAAACAATTAACTACTTTCCTAATGAAACCAGGTAATTGTGAGTCCTATGCTTTTTCACTTGAATTGGAAACTGTCCTGGCATTTACAAGGTTGAAAGTGTTTCGGTAATCAGTAATAGTGATGTGGTTAAGGATCAGCCTGAAGAAACAGTGTTTCATGGCGACTTGAATAACTTTGACCAGCTAGTGTATGATGTTTATGGAACTGGATCAGTTGAAAGCACAGTTGGAATCTACTGGAAGAATTTGGATTCTGTAAAGATCATGGTCTGAAATTAGTCCCTCGTACCTAATCGAAGAAAAAGCAGAGAAGATTCAAAAGTCCAGTGCCAGCGGGAATAGAGGAGCCCCTCTGCCAGCGGGAAGGGGGTTGCCCTGCCCTGCCAGCAGGAAGGGGAACCCTGCCCTGCCAGCAGAAAGGTTGGAGCAGCTCCCCCCTGCCAGTAGGAAGGGGAGAGCCCCGTCCAGCCAGTGGGAACGGGGGAGCCCCACCCAGCCAGCGGGAACGGGGGAGCCCCGCCCTGCCAGTGGGAAGGGGGGAGCCCCGCCCTGCCATAAGGAAGGGGGTTGCCCCGCCCCGCCAGCAGGAAGGGGAACCCTGCCCTGCCAGCAGGAAGGGGGTCGCCCCGCCATTCCAGCGGGAAGGGGGAGCTCCGACCTGCTGGAGGGAAGGGGCGAGCCCCGCCCTGCCAGCGGAAAAGGGGGAGCCCCGCCCTGCCAGCGGAAAGGGGGGAGCCTCACCCTGCCAGCGGGAGAGGGGAGCCCCGCCCTGCCAGCGGGAGGGGGGAGCCCCGCCCTGCCAGCGGGAAGGGGGGAGTCTCGCCCTGCCAGCGGGAGAGGGGAGCCCCGCCCTGCCAGCGGGAGGGGGAGCCCTGCCCTGCCAGTGGGAGGGGGATGCACTGCCCTGCCAGCAGGAATGGGGAGCCCCGCCCTGCCAGCGGAAAGGTTGGAGCCCCGACCTGCCAGCGGGAAGGGGGGAGCCCCGCCCTGCCAGCGGGAAGGGGGGAGACCCGCCCTGCCAGTGGGAAGGTGTAGACCCGACCGGCCAGCAGGAAGGGGGGAGCCCCGCCCGGCTAGCATGAAGGGGGGAGCCCCACCCAGCCAGCGTGAAGGGGGGAGCCCCGCCCAGCCAGCGGGAAGGGGGAGCCCCTCCCTGCCAGCAGGAAGGGGGGAGCCCTGCCCTGCCATAGGGGAAGGGAGAGCCCTGCCCTGCCAGCGGGAAGGGGGGAGCCCCGCCCTGCCAGCGGGTAGCAGGGAGCCCCGCCCGGCCAGCAGGAAGGGGGGAGCCCCGCCCGGCCAGCAGGAAGGGGGTAGCCCCGCCCGGCCAGCGGGAAGGGGGGAGCCCCGCCCTGCCAGCAGGAAGGGGGAGCCCTGCCCTGCCAGAGGGGAAGGGAGAGCCCCGCCCTGCTAGCGGGAAGGGGGGAGCCCCGCCCTGCCAGCGGGAAGGGGGGAGCCCCGCCCGGCCAGCGGGAAGGGGGAAGCCCCGCCCGGCCAGCAGGAAGGGGGGAGCCTTGCCCGGCCAGCGGGAAGGGGGGAGCCCTGCCCGGCCAGCGGGAAGGGGGGAGCCATGCCCTTCCAGCAGGAAGGGGACTCCAGCCCGGCCATCGGGAATGTGGGGAGCCCCGCCCTGCCAGCGGGAAGGGGGGAAACCCGCCCGGCCAGCAAGAAGGGGGGACCCCCGTCCGGCCAGCGGGAAGGGGGGAGCCCCGCCCTGCCAGCGGGAAGTGGGAAGCCCCGCCCTGCTAGCAGGAAGGGGGGAGCCCTGCCCTGTCAGAGGGGAAGGGGGAGCCCCGCCCTGCCAGCGGGTAGCTGGGAGCCCCGCCCTGCCAGAGGGGAAGTGGGGAGCCCCGCCCTGCCAGCGGGAAGTGGGGAGCCCTGCCCTGCCAGCGGGTAGCGGGGAGCCCCGCCCTGCCAGCGGAATGGGGGAGCCCCACCCAGCCAGCGGGAAGGGGGAAGCCCCGCCCGGCCAGCATGAAGGGGGAGCCTCACCCGCCCAGCGGGAATGGGGGAGCCCCGCCCGGCCAGCGGGAAGGGGGGATTCCTGCCCTGCCAACGGGAAGGGGGAGCGCCGCCCTACCAACGGGAAGGGGGAAGCCCCACCCTGCCAACGGGAAGGGGGAAGCCCCAATCTGCCAGCGGGAACCGGGCAGCCCCGCTGAGCCAACAATATAGAGTTCCTGTATCTAGCTTATTTATAATTCGGTAAACATGAAGGCCTTTTGGAAATCCCTAAAAGGCTCCAGAATCCAAAAGTCTTCAAAACTCTCCAAACTCCTGGTTTGACTCCAAGATGTCTTTCGTCATCAATAGAAAAGTTGAATGTTTCCTGTCAGAGGTCCAAAATGTTTTTAGTCTCTCTGTGAGGAGAAATATGGAACACCAGTGCATCCCCAAATTGGCTTCAAATTGTCATTTGTCTTCAAGCAGAAATGTTAGAAAAGGTAAAAATATCGTTTTTATCGTTTTATTGATAAACCCAAATTGGCAAGCTTTTATCAGCCTTTCCTCTGAAACCATTTATAAGGAAACAAGGTTTGGATTATGCAGAAAATGCATTGGTGAAAATTAAGAGATTTGTTGAGTCTGCGACTTTGAAAGGAAACCAAAATACCTCGTTGAAAAGAAATGAACGACAAGTGGAATTAGGAAGGCAGTCATGAAAAACAAAACAAGAATCTTGAAGGCTAATGATTGATTTATTTGAAAGGATTCGGACAGAAAATACAAGAAGATGGAGACAGAAAGGATTCTTAGTCTCTCTGTGAGGAGAAATATGGAATACCGGTGCATTTCTAAATTCGTTTCAAATTGTCTTTCTTCTTCAACCAGAAATTTTAGAGAAGGTGAAAAGATGGTTTTGATTGTTTTATTGATCAAGCCAAATTTGCAAGATTTTATCAGACTTGCTTTTGAAACCATTGAAAAGGAAACAAGATTTGGGTGATGCAGAAAATTCTTTGATGAAAGTTAAGAGATTTGTGGAGTCTGCGACTTTGAAAGAAAACCAAAATACCCCGTCAAAAAGGAATCAACGACAAGTGGAATCAGGAAGGCAGTCATGAAAAGCAAAACAAGAATCTTGAAGACTAATAATTGATTTATTTGAAAAGATTCAGACAAAAAATACAGGAAGAAGGAGACAGAAAGGAGAACGGGAGAGAAGAAAGAAAGAATCCGAAAAGGAAAACTAATTATAATCTGTTGATCAGTTTACGATAGTGCGGATTTGAAATGAGAAAGTAAAGTCCATAATGTTGACGATCCAAAAATAAAGACTGTGCAGAATAAGGCGGAAACTGCACAGAAGTAGGGAATATTAAAGGCTCAAAGAAAGTTCTAAAATCCTTCAATCTGTAGTAATTTTTCTTTCTCTAAAAGGAAGTACTTTTAATTAGAGATACTCCCAAATTGGATGTTTTCATGTTAGCACGCTCATATTAGACGAGTTTGGGAAAACGAGAGACCTCTTACAGTAGTTATAAAAAAGGATATTTTAATTGCAAAGGGATCTCTGGTTCAACTGGGTTCCATCGTCATGAAACGCCTTCAAGATGTTTGTCAAAGGAAAGTCGACCAAGAAGCGCTCCAGCTGGAGGAGAGGAACTGGTTAAACGAATACTCTGAGGAAAGCGTTTGTTGTCCTCATCAGGAACCCTAAAAGATTGATACACAATCGGGACGTCTAAACGAAAGAAGAGGAGGTAAAGAACAAAGGATCCGGCCAATTAAACAATGAACGAAAAGACACAAGATTGAAGACGTAAATGAAAATGAGACACGAAGAGGAGAGGAGACGGATGGGAGAAAATTAATTTACAAAGATTCTCTTGGAATATAAATGGTCCAATTAAAGGGAGGCCCGATTGATTGATTGATTGATTGATTGATCGGTTGATTTGATGTTTTGTGACATCCTGACATCTAGATTAAGCACTATTTAAATACCAGTTAATAACTGGGTACCTACACATGCGCACACACACGTACATATATATATATATATATATATATATATATATATATATATATATATATATATATATATATATGTATCTATATACATATATGTATATATATATATATGTATATATATATATGTAATATATTCATTTATAAACCCATGACCCAAGGGATCATTGGAGAGTTGGGAGTGTGACGGCAACCATAACAGGATGTGAAAATAGACTAACCTAAAGCATTGCTTAGGTAAAAATTTATTTATGTCTTGTAAACATGTCACAAGCCTCCCGTGAGGAACAGTTGACCTATTGATCCCTACCGGAACCACCTGACTTCCGGCTATAAGGCTATGTTATCATTTCTCTTTGTATTTGTAATAAACGCTGAGATAACTAATACTACGTTATCGGTGCGAGCTTGTTGTAAAGTAGTTCTATTCATCTTTTCATACGGAATGGTCATCCGACCAAACCATCCATACTCCAGTGATGGAGCTAACAATAAATTGTTTAAAGTTATCTTAAACTTTGACTTATTATAAGAAGTAACCTACAAGTCTAATAATTCTATATCACATTGAAGAGACACGAGATGGAACCCCGATGTGTGCGTATAACATTCTCACACTAACAATTGGTGGCAGCGATTACAACTATATCAACCAGCGATTACAACTATATCAACCAGTGATTACAACTATAACAACCAGTAATTACAATTATATCAACCAGTGATTACAGCTATAACAACCAGCGATTACAACTCTACTGTAATAATTAGCAGTTACTACAGTAATAAACCTACAATTACGATGAAGTATCTACGTCTACCGAAGTAATGAACTCATCGAATATCAGCTATAAATCAGATATAAACCGAGGAACAGGATCTTCAATCAACATACATCATTAAACATCCTAAGAATACAAAGAAATGTCCTTCATCTATATCAACGTTTAATGAAAGACTTTCATCACAAACATTCAAGAATCATATCGGGAAATGAAACAACGCACAACGAGAAGTCGAAGGTCATCACCCAGCTAAACTCTTGCAAAACGAGAGAGAGAGGACGTGACATCATCGGATCAACAAATCTTCGCATATATACTAAAGCTAAGTACATCCTTTATTCATTCTGTTTTTGCAGTGAAGTGTTTTATGTCACGAGTCGATCGTCCATTATTGCTGGGGTGAGTTATGTGCAATCTTAATTTTCCTTCATTAAAGGAATCTGTATTCAACTACGAATTCTCGTCTGCTAAATTTTTTTTTCTCTTTGTGCTAATTCCATTTTCTTTCAGAAGTTCTCGGGAAATATCTTTGTCACATTAACTGTCTTGATATCATCATTTTGGGGGACTTTGTTATAATCTGCAACATATCTTTATTGTATAGTGCATATGCGTTTACGCAGTGGACGTCTGTATTCATATAAAGATTTTGATAGGATCGCAAGGAATCGTAGTGATAGGAAAAAAGTTAAAGTAAACATGACGCCTCCTGTGAATCTCAGTGACCCCACTCCCGGACCCAGTACCCCTAGTCCTGTTGTAACTCTAGTGAGTGCAAGATCAGCTATTCTTCCTTTTCAAGGTCGGGTCAATGGGTTCTTACCTTAGAATGTCGAGTCATGGATCTCGTCAGTAGAAGCTCATTTAAACGCAAAACGCATCACAGACCCATCTGTACAATTACAAGAAGATAAAAGTTTCATAGATTTGGCTAAAGGAGTTTCTTTCTAAGAGGCAGTTACATGGGACGATTTCAAAGTTAGGCTATGTGCAAGCTTTAGACGTAGTTTTGACATTAAGAAATACACTTAATCAAGCCTCTATGACTCAGCTTAATGTTATAGAACGGGCGGCTCTCATTGCCGACAGGCTGACTGAATATCAGGATATTTCAGGTAATTCCACATGGGTTACAGGAGATAACATCGCCGTGAAAGATTTCTTACGGGTAATGTATTTAACTTGCTTGACAATTATGTTGCCAGAGCTTTAGTGCGGTGTTTTGATAAAAAGCTAACGCCCGAAAGTACGGAACTAGATATATATAAACAGATAAAGAAACACATGTCTAAGTGTACTGACCTTGATTCCTTGCTTACTCAAGTTTTTGCAAAAAATTAAACTAAGCCACAACAAGTAAACATAGTTAATAATAATCAAGCTGCAGGGATGACTTGTTATAATTGCAAACGTCAAGGTCACTTGATTGCAGACTGTAGGACGCGATTTTGTTCAATTCATAACGGTTCAACCCATTCATATAGTCGATGCTTCTCGCGTAATCAACAACAGAATCCTAGAAACACCCAGACAGTTCCGTATGGAAATAAAAAGAAAAACCCTCAGTTTAATAAAAAGAAACAGGCGAACGGCAATGTAGTTCAAAATCAAAAACAAACAAATAGGGCTTCAAGTAACTCTGTTCCTGGACCGTCTAGCCAGAACTCGCAAGGTCAGACGAATTTTCAGAATGTGCAAAGCAAAGCAAATACCACTTAGTTAACTCCAATGGGGGAGAGAGTGATGTTAGGTCATTCGTATCAACATCTTTTGTATCAAATAATCCATTTAATAATTCATCAGATCATTGTGAGGCAATAGATTTTCCTATGAAACACACGGCCGAATCCAATAAATCAGTGCAGGTTCCTGTAGATTTGCAACAAATTCATGCAATAATAAGCCAAAATGAGTTATGACCAACATTATATGCTGTAAATTTAGAACACCGATGATTCACATTATTTTTTGACTCTGGTAGTCCACGTAATATCATGGATTTGAGGACTCATCACTTAATGTTTTCGAACTTCCCTATAGAGAAGGCCGGAGTAAGGCTCTCGGGTATAGGAAATAACGAATTAAATGTAATAGGAGTAACTCATGTTCAGTACAAGGTCGGTAAGCGCACGTTTGCCGATACCTTTATCGTTGTACAAAACATTGATATGTATCCAGCTGTAATTATAGGATACCCGTCTATAGGCACTCAAAACATTATCTTAGCCCCTGCCAAACACGGCATGTATATCAAAGGAAAATTCTATAAGTCTTCTAATACCTTAAAATCAGTTTTGGATAAAAAGGAGACGACAAATAAAACAGTAACGTACGTTGAAGAACCAATCACTTGTCTCATGAATAAAGAAATAATATGCGCAACCCAACAGAATTCTCGTTCACCTGTAATATCATCTTGCACACAATCTATCGAGCCGAACGTAACTTCGAATATATTAGTGAGAGTAAAGAAAACTTTGCCGGGATCTGAAATATTAATCCTTTCCGACACTTTGAAAACTAACGGATTGTCCATCACACAAGCTATTTATATAGTCGGCTCACAACAACAATGTAATATTGAAGTCTGTAATCATTTGAATACCACTTTAGTAATTCACAAAAATCAACATATCTTGGATGTGGAAGTTTATAAACATCGCATTCTTACCGTCGCTGAAATCAATCACGCTCAATCAGTTGCGGATGAATCCCTTTTGCAATCTATAAAAAATAAAATCAATAAAGACATTCAAGAAGAGGAAATTCAGCAGAAATTTTTTGCTCTTTTAAATAAATATCATTATGTTTTCTCCACTACGGATGGATCCTTAGGTAAAACGGATGACATAGAACACCAAGTAAGGTTAAAAGACAAGCAGAAAATTATCTATGTACCCTCGTACAGACTCCCTATGAAATTCCAGAATGAGATAAATGATGAAGTAGGTAAAATGCTAGAAGAAGGAGTCATTAGGAAATCGAACAGCCCTTATAATTTTCCATTAATAGTTGTACCGAAAAAAGATCGAACATGGCGTATCTGTGTAGACTTCCGTCGCTTAAATGAGGAAACGATCCCTGATCGATTCCCAGTGCCATGTACTGACGATATTTTATCTTTGTTAGGTCAGAACAAATATTTTACCAGTTTAGACTTACTTAAAGGCTTTCACCAGATACCATTAGAAGAAGATAGTATCCCATACACTGCCTTCAGCACAGCCAGGGGACATTATGAATTTTTGCGTTTACCTTTTGGTTTACGTTGTGCTCCCATAACGTTTACTAGAATGATAAACATAGTGTTTGGAGACTTGTTAGGGGACATATTGCATGCCTATATGGACGACCTTGTAATCTTTTCTAATACCGTAGAAGAATATTTACGTAAACTGGAGCTAGTGCTACAGAGACTAAGACAGAATAATTTAAGGGTAAAGATTAATAAGGGTGAATTCTTCAAAACAGAATTAGTCTATTTAGGTTTTACGGTGTCTAGTCAAGGTCTTAAAGTAGTCCACGATAAGGTGCCGGCTATCCGTAACTTTCCGATACCTACTAATGTCAAGGGAATACAGCAATTTCTGGGGTGTAGTGGGTATTACAGGCGTTTTATATGCAATTATTCAATAATAGCCGCTCCCCTAACCGATCTTACGAAAAAGGGCGTAGATTTCATATGGTCTGAGCAGCATCGATAGCTTTTTACCTTTTGGTTTACGTTGTGCTCCCATAACGTTTACTAGAATGATAAACATAGTGTTTGGAGACTTGTTAGGGGACATATTGCATGCCTATATGGACGACCTTGTAATCTTTTCTAATACCATAGAAGAATATTTACGTAAACTGGAGCTAGTGCTACAGAGACTAAGACAGAATAATTTAAGGGTAAAGATTAATAAGTGTGAATTCTTCAAAACAGAATTAGTCTATTTAGGTTTTACGGTGTCTAGTCAAGGTCTTAAAGTAGTCCACGATAAGGTGCCGGCTATCCGTAACTTTCCGATACCTACTAATGTCAAGGGAATACAGCAATTTCTGGGGTGTAGTGGGTATTACAGGCGTTTTATATGCAATTATTCAATAATAGCCGCTCCCCTAACCGATCTTACGAAAAAGGGCGTAGATTTCATATGGTCTGAGCAGCATCGATAGCTTTTTACCTTTTGGTTTACGTTGTGCTCCCATGACGTTTACTAGAATGATAAACATAGTGTTTGGAGACTTGTTAGGGGACATATTGCATGCCTATATGGACGACCTTGTAATCTTTTCTAATACCGTAGAAGAATATTTACGTAAACTGGAGCTAGTGCTACAGAGACTAAGACAGAATAATTTAAGGGTAAAGATTAATAAGTGTGAATTCTTCAAAACAGAATTAGTCTATTTAGGTTTTACGGTGTCTAGTCAAGGTCTTAAAGTAGTCCACGATAAGGTGCCGGCTATCCGTAACTTTCCGATACCTACTAATGTCAAGGGAATACAGCAATTTCTGGGGTGTAGTGGGTATTACAGGCGTTTTATATGCAATTATTCAATAATAGCCGCTCCCCTAACCGATCTTACGAAAAAGGGCGTAGATTTCATATGGTCTGAGCAGCATCGATAGCTTTTTATTCACGTAAACTGAGACCTTCCGAAAGTAAATATGCAGTAATAGACAAGGAAGGGCTAGCTATTGTTAATTCACTAGTGCATTTCAAGTTCATAATATACGGTTATCCCGTCAAGGTTCTAACTGATCATAAGCCCCTAACCGACTTCTTTAAAGGCTTTAGTCACAGCCCCAAACGAACTCGGTGGCATTTGATCATATAAGACTTTGGCGCGAGGATCGGGTATTTTCCTGGGAAAGCAAATATCATTGCTGACGCATTATCACGCAACCCCGTGTCATCTTGTACGGA
This sequence comes from Palaemon carinicauda, assembly GCF_036898095.1. Lineage (NCBI taxonomy): Eukaryota > Metazoa > Arthropoda > Malacostraca > Decapoda > Palaemonidae > Palaemon > Palaemon carinicauda. Next base: position 40,523,616 of record NC_090737.1, on the reverse strand, counting down.
GCCATTAGCTGAATTAATAGTTATATCAACATCCATGCCTATTGTTAAAACTGTATCTGAACAGGAAGATCTGGGCTGGAGCGCTGAACTAATACAGAATGAGCAAAGAAAATATCAGCAATTAGAAAAAATCATAAATGCTTTGAACGGAAATCCTAAGGAAAAGGAATACATAAAGTATACGCAGCAGAATTATATTATCAAAGATAATATTCTGTGTAGATCCGTGACAAGGAAAACCCGCAATACACCACAGGTGACTAACGACCAGGTAGTGGTACCAATCTCACTTATACCCACTGTCCTAAATTGGTTGCATGCATATCCATTGCATGGCCACCCAGGGTTCTCCATAATGTCACAGAAAGCCAAATCATTGTTTTATTGGCATACGATGCTTACAGATATAAAAAAGCACATAGCTAATTGTCGCACTTGTCAGGAAAACAAAGGGCACACGAAGACACCTGTCAGCCTAGGGGCTTATCCCATCTCCAATCAACCCTTTGAAAGAGTACATTTAGATTTATTAACAGGATTTTACGAGTCAGGCAGAGGAAATAAGCACCTCTTAGTAATTATCGAATGTGCTAGGAAGTTTACGAGTGCTACATTTGTAAACATGGAATTCCACACATGATAATCTCAGACTCGGGTGGAGAATTCAATAATCATTTTCTTAACTCATTGTGTGAATTCCTTGGCATAAAGGAAATCAGTACCATGATCTATCACCCAGAGTCGAATGGGCTAGTGGAAAGAGTGAATAGGAAGGTTTCAAATATATTAAGAGTTACACTAGGGGGATCAGACCCCAACTGAGATATTGCCATACCTGCAGTACTAAGTACTCTGAATCACTCATATCATATATCTATTAAAATGTTGCTTCACGAGGCACTGTACGGTACCCCAGCTAGAACGCCTTTCCATGTATTAACGCCTACAACTAATTTATCAAATCCTTTAAAGGATGTTATGAATGCAAGCATAAGCTGTTATGATATCCTTCGAAAGAATCTAGAAGAATCACAAATCATAATGAAAAGGAATCATGATAAAATAGCGAAGCCAACTAAAACATATACTGTGGGTGATAAGGTATACATACAAGTATACGTACGCAAAGGATTCAATTACAAACTGATACCTAAGTTTGAAGGCCCGTTTAACATTTTAGGAACATTAACGGCCAATAGATTTAGAGTTCAAAACGTATCCTAACCCACTGATGAGAGAATTGTACCATTGGCTCACATAAGAAATTAGAATAAGAGAGAAGGAAGTGAGAGAAATTTTTGTATCTATGAAACTTGTATCATATTTGTGTGTAAACATTTTTTCTACAACTGGAGTAATTACATATATTTTTCTCATTGCAGGTTTCCAAAATGAAGTGTTTATTGTTAGGAGTGCTATTGTTCGTTCAGACATTTTTTTCGTGTGGGAAGAGCCCTAAAACTAAAATTATATATTTTAAATATGGCTATATTGTAGAGAGAACAGAAGACGTTTTCATTACAGCAAGCAATATAATTATAGAAGTAAAT
>NC_090737.1:40512066-40514566 GCF_036898095.1 Palaemon carinicauda | reverse complement strand
TCTTCTCTTCTCTCTTCTTTATTGCCCATGTCTCTGCTCCATACATCATTGCCGGTCTCACAACTGTCCTGTGTACTTTACCTTTCAACTTAACCCTTATTTTCCTGTTTTACAGTACTCCATGCACTTTTTTCCAATTTTTCCATCCTGCTTGCATTCTGTGGTTTTTTTTCTGCCCCCAGATCACCATCCTCTGTAACTGTTAATCCTAAATACCTGAAATTTTCAACTCTTTTCAATCTCTCTCCTTGTAAACTAATTTCCCCATTCTCGCCATTTTTCAATCTCAAATACTCTGTTTTTTACATGCTGATCTTCAATCCCCTATTTTCCATTTCTCTTCTCCACTCCTCCAGTTTCTCTTCTACTACCTCTCGCCAAGTGTTACACAGTATAACATCATCAGCAGAAAGCATACACCAAGGAGACTGATCTCTAATACCTTGTGTTACTACATCCATGACCAGATCAAATAGGTAAGGGCTCAATGCAGACCCCTGATCTAGTCCCACATTTACTGGGAAACTTTCTGTTAGGCCTATACTGCTTGCTCTTAACATTTGCTTCTGCCCTTTCATACATATCTTGGGTGATTCTTACGTATTTCTCAGGGACTCCCTTTTCTCTCATACATCTCCACAGCTCCTGACGTGGTACTCGATCGTATGCCTTCTCCATGTCAATAAAGACCATATGTAATCCTTTCTGTTTCTTCCGATGTTTTTCTATCATCTGCCTCAAAGCAAATATTGCTTCTACAGTCCCTCTTCCAGGCATGAATCCAAATTGTTCCTCACCAATTGTTGTTTCATCTCCGAGTCTCTTCTCAATGATCTTCTCCCATATTTTCATAGTATGGCTTATCAGCTTTATGCCTCTGTAGTTGCCACATTCCTGGATCTCTCCCTTCCCCTTATAGATGGGAATGATTAGGCTTCTTCTCCATTCCTCTGGCATCTTTTCCTGATTGAAGATCATCTGCGTCAGGTCCCACAAGATATCTATGCCTTCCTCTCCAAGACTCTTCCATACCTCTACTGGTATATTATCCGGTCCTGCAGCTTTACTATTTTTCATCTTCTTTACTGCTTGTTCTACTTCTCTTCTAGTCACTCCTATGGTAACTGTTTCGTTTGGGAGTCCATTTTCAAATACTGTTCTTGGGTTCTCCTCAATCAATAGTCCTTCAAAATAAGTTTCCCACCTTCTTTTAATTTCATTCTCTTCTGCTAGAACTATACTATTGCTATCTTTTATTTGCCTTATCTGTGTCAGGTCTTTAGATGCAGCATCTCGGGCCTTAGCAATTCGTAATATTTTCTTCTCTCCTGGTGTTTCCATCTCTTTATAGATTTCATTTAATGTCTCTGCCTTTTCCTTTGCTACTGCTCTTCTTGCTTCTTTCTTTGCTTGTTTATAGTTTTCTTTATCCTGCTCTCATCCTGATAGATCTGCCTACTTCTTGGCTTCTTTCTTGGTTTTTACCCGTTCTTGCACCTCATCATTCCACCACCACGATTCTTTATCATTTGGGGGTCTTCTTCCTGATGTCTTTCCAAGCACTTCCTCACCGATCCTTAGAATCACTTTACTATTCTCGGTCCACCATTCTTGTACATCCTCATGTAACCTTACTGCTTCCAGCACTCTTTCCTTAAACAAGACTGTCAGTTCTTCCTCTTTCAATTTCACCACTTAATCTTTGGGTCCATTCTCGTCTTTTTACTTCTCCTACAATTCCTTAGTCTGCAATCAATTACCACTAACCTGTGTTGCGCTGCTACACTCTCCCCATTTATCACCTTGCAATTTCTAACTTCCTTCAGATGGTCTCTCTTACACAGCAGCAAATCTATCTGGCTTTCCCTGCCACCACTACTGTAAGTAATCAGTCTGTTAATCTTCTTCTCAAAGAAGGTGTTGATCATTGCTAGGTCAAAAGCCAATGCAAAATCAATCACTCTTTCTTCCCCATCATTTCTTTCACCCACACCCCAACCTCCATGCACTCTCTCTATCCCTTCCCTACTAATTCCCAAGTGGCCGTTCAGATCTCCTCCTATAATTACCCTTTCTCTTGCAGGAATTATTCCAAGCTCCTGGTCCATCTCCTCCCAGAATGTATCCTTTTCCTTCTCTGTACACCCAGTTTGCGGGGCATAGGCACACACCACATTGACTATTGTTGCTCCCAGTCTAGCTTTAAACTCATAATTCTGTCATTTTTCCTATTCACCCCAATAAAATTTTCCTTCAAGTCTTTCGATAATATTATTCCTACTCCATTTCTTCCTTCCATATTTGCTCCACTGTAATATAATTTACAACCTTCGCCTAGTTCTCTTGCGTTATTTCCCTTCCACCTGGTCTCCTGCACACACACCACTCCAATCTTCCTTCTCTCCATGAGGTCAACCAGCTCTCGCCCTTTTCCAGTCGTTGTCCCCACATTCAGAGTTGCTACTCTCATCCTCTCCTCAGATATTTTCCTCTGAGCTTG
>NC_090737.1:40504566-40507066 GCF_036898095.1 Palaemon carinicauda | reverse complement strand
TAAGATATGGGGGTGGAAGCCCAGTGTCACTGTACCAGATACTAAGGGGAAGCCCAAATTCAATTCATTAGAGAATGAGGGAAGCCCAATATCATCACAGATAATGAAGGGAATCCTGATGTCACCCTATCAGATAATGGGGAAAGCCCTATGTCATTGTTCCATATAGTAAAATCCCAGTTTCTTAGTTTTAGATAGTGGGGCGAAGCCCAATATTTCGTTTCAGATAATAGTGGAAGTCCACTGTCACTGTATCAGAGTAAGCTGATGCCAATAGTCACAATAAAGATATTGGGGGAGGCCCATAGACACTGTATTCGATATTGGGGGAAGACCATAGTCATTGTATCAGATTATAAGGGAAGCCCAATGTCATCACAGAAGATAGTGAGGGTTAGCACAAAGATAGTGGAGGAAAGCCTAATAAATATTGAGAGGAAGCCCAATGTCACCATATTAGATAGTAGAAGGCATCCTATTGTCACCATATCAGATAGTTTGAGAGAATCCTAATGTCACCGTATCAGATAGTGGTGGAAAACCCAATGTCCTTATATCAGATATTCGGTGAAGCCCAATGTCTGTGTATTCCATAATGGGAGGAATTCCAGTATAACATGATCAAATTTGGAGGAAACCCAATGTCACTGTTTCAGATAGTATTGGAAACCCGAAGACATAGTATCAGATGGGGGGGGGGGAATTCACAATGTCACCATATCGTATAGTGGGAGGAAGCTCCACATCCCTATATCAGATACTGAGGGAAGCCCAATGTCAGCATAAATTCATATAAAATTTGGGCCAATGTCACTATCTGATAGTTGGGAAAAGTCCAATTTCAGGTAGTAAAGCCCAATGTTAAAATGTGAGATATAAAGGGGAAAGCCTAATGTCAGTATACTAGTTGGTGTGGGAGGAGTCCAGTGTCACTGTATCAGATAGTAGGAGAAAGCTCAATTTGACTGTGGGAGAATACTCAATGTCAATATATGAGATAGTGGGAGAAAGCTCAGTGTCACTGTATATCACTGTATGTCACTGCATCAGATAGTGGGAGAAAGCTCAATATCACTGTATCAGATAGTGGGAAAAAGCTCAATGTCACTGTATCAAATAGTGGGAGAAAGCTTAATGTCACTATCAAATATTATGCGGATGCCCAATGTCATATGTATCAGAGACAAGGAAAGTCCAATATCAGCAGTTCAGCTAGTGAGGGAATGCCCAATGTCACTATATCAGATAGTGGGGGACGACCAAAACCCGATGTTAGTGTATTAGATAATGTGAGATAGCTCAATTTCAGCCTATCAGATAGTGAGAGGAGAACACAATACCACAGTAACAGATAGCTTGGGAAAGCCCAATATCACGGTACCAGATTGACATTGGCGGTCATATAGTGATTGTAAGCTCGATGTCAGTGTATCAGGTAGGGATGGGGAATCCCAGTATCACCATGTCAGATATTGAGCAGGTGAATGTCACCACATTAGATAGTGGAAGGAAGCCCATCGTCACCATATCAGATAGTGGGAGGAAGCCCATTGTCACCATATCAGATAGTGGGGAAAACTCAATGTCACCATACCAGGTATGGGTGGAAGCTCAATGTCACCTAATCAGATCGTGGGGTGAAACACAATGTCACTGTATCAGATAGTAGGGGAAGCCCAGTGGCAGAGTATCAGATGAGGGGAATCACATATCTAATAGTGGGACGCCAAATATCACCTTATCAGATAGTGAGGGAAGCACAATGTCAGCATATATCCATATGAAAGTTTGGTGAACGCCAAATGTTACTGTATCAGATAGTGGGGGAAAGTCAAATTTAAGCATGTCAGATAGCAGAGGGAAGCTCAATGTTTGCATAACAGATAGAAAAGGTAATCCCAATGTCAATGCATCAAATGGTAGTGGGATGGCCAACATCAGCATAGCAGATAGTGGGGGAAAGTCCAATGTCACTGTATCAGATAGGGAGGGGAAGCCCTATGTCAGCATATCAAATGGGATGAAGTGCAATACTAACATATAAGATAGCCTTGGGAAGCCCAATATCAGCATATCATATTGCAGTGAGAAAGCCCAATGTCAGGGTATCAGTTAGTTGAGAGGAATGTCCAGTGTCACCATATCAGATATTATGGGGACTCCAGTGTCAACCTATCAGATACTAGGAAAGTGCAATGTCAGTCTATCAATAAGTGGGGAATGCACAATGCCACCGTATCAGTTAGTGGGGGGGGGGATGACAAAAGCCCATTGCTAGTGTATCAGATAGTGGGAGTAGCCCAATGTCAGCCTATCAAATATTTAGGCAGGAACACATTGTCACAGTATCCGATAGTGGCACTAAATCCAATGTCAAAGTATCAGATAGCTGCGGGAAGCCCAATGTCGCCATATCAGATGGTGGGCGGTGGCACGCAATGGCAGGGTATCCTTTACATTCATTGAATAGAGTTTGAATAGAGTTAATCTTGAAGGATTT
>NC_090737.1:40464566-40484566 GCF_036898095.1 Palaemon carinicauda | reverse complement strand
ACCTCAAATGAATATACGCTACCGAATTCTGTCTCTCTGATACCTGAAATCACTACTCAAAACAAGTGTAATTATATAGTTAGCTATGATGTTGAATCACTATTTACGAACGTGCCCTTACAAGAGATCATTGAAATCATTTTAAACAAGCTTTTTATTTTTCCAAACGACTTATATCACGGTTTTAATAAGTCTGATTTTAAAAAATTACTTGAACTTGCAGTGATTGACACTCATTTTACTTTTGATGGCAAGTTGTTTAAACAACTTGATGGTATGGCTATGGGTAGCCCTCTTGGGCCCACCTTCGCCAATATTTTTATGTGTCATCTTGAGGAGCAGTTTTTAGACCAATGTCCTTTGCTATTTAGACCTATATTTTATAAACGCTACGTAGATGATACGTTAGCTACTTTTAAGCAAAAGGAACATGCTGCTAGGTTTTTAAATTTCATTAATAACGTTCATCCAAACATCAAGTTCACTATTGAGAAAGAAGAAAATAACAAGTTACCATATCTTGACATTAACATCTCAAGAGGACAGACACGTCTAGAAACTAGCGTATTTAGAAAAAAAACGTTCACTGGTTTAGGCATCAATTTTTTTAGCTTTTTCTTTTATAATTTTAAGTTAAATGCCGTAACAACCCTGATCTGTAAGGCATTTTATCTTTCGTCTGACTGGACATCCTTTCATAATGAAATAATTTTTTTGAAGCAGCATTTCAAGGATAACTGTTTTCCAACTAAAATATTTTATAGATTAGTTAACAAATTTCTGACCAAACATTACCAACCTAAACTTCAAGTTCCTACAGTACAAAAAATGATTTTCTATGCCTCTTTGTCCTTTACTAATAACGGAAAATATGGGAAACAAATTAAAAAAGTCATTTTAAACAATTTTCCGATTCTGGATTTTAAAATTTTTAAGAATCTCCTGACAGTGGGATCCATGTTTAGAATTAAGGACTCTCTCCCCGATCTAATGCGTTCTTCAGTGGTCTATATGTTTACTTGTCCGAGATGTAATCTCGGAAATTATGTGGGTTCCACTAAAAGATTTCTGAAAGTTCGTATAGATGCTCATCGGGGAGTGAGTCATAGAACTGGATGTGCGCTCAAAACCAAAGAATTTTCAACCATCAGAGAACATGCAAGTAAATACAAAACCAACATTACATATAACGGATTTTGAGCGAAGCGAAAAATCTATTTTTGGGTGAGATGGCCATGTCGTCCTGATGGAAGTTCCTATAGGGTAGCTTCCTAGGGTATATTACAACTACGGCGATATTCCCAGAGAATTTACCTTAAGGTACCAGAATTCTAACTCCTGGAGCGAGTATCCCTCGTGAAAGGGATATCGCGACATATCAGAGGACGTATTCTAGACACGTCACATGGCAATCTACGACCTGAACAGAGATTTCGTCTCGTAGGAGGGAGATTGACGAGATACGAATTCGGGAAAGAAAAAGGGGAGCCGCTCCCAAGGCTTCCCTATCCCCCGATTCGTATGCGTGCCTGGCGCCAATCCTGGCGCCATCTGTATTCCTTGTAGCGTACACGAGGTGCTACAGATACTGTATGTAGGGAGGGGTCCTACAGCCCTTTCTTAGAAAGGCAAGGGCGGGTCCATCAGGACGACATGGCCATCTCACCCAAAAATAGATTTTTCGCTTCGCTCAAAATCCGTTTTTTGGGCTCAAGCCATGTCGTCCTGATGGAAGTGTACCAGAGCATTACTGTATCTGTGGATTCTCAGAACGTGCCGTACTCCCCGGAGGTAATTTTTTCCCGGTCGACTAGACCTAGAGACCTAAGATGTTACCGTTATACATCTTTTCAACTAACTATAAACTATGTTAGAGCTTCCTGCCCCCTACAGGGAAGAGTCCTACTAGACTCTGGAAAAGTCTCGAAGAGTACATATATCTATGTACGAATACCAGGCAAGCTAATATAGTGGTCTCGCCCTATATTAAGTAAAGCATAGTTTGTAAAGGACCACTGCGTCAATATGAAATATCGACCAGTTTTCCGCACAATACTTGTATTGGACAAAGGTTTTATATCCGCATAGGAGGAAAACCAATGCAACATAGCTTGCATAAAGGAACAATTCTATTAGAATTATCCCAGATAAGGTACATAGAATGAATGCTCAATTATACCAGTAAATTGACACAGGTGAAGGAGACGCAAGGTTCTCAAGAACCAGATTATTGACAGGCAATAAATAGACAGGTTAACCACAATTATATATATATATATATATATATATATATATATATATATATATATATATATATATATAAGAAGAGGATAACCCAAAACTTTAAGCATAAGTATGATAGTAAACAGGGCTTGTTTGTCTGAAAGAAAAACATTAGATGCCACTTTTAAGATACCGAGGTATCAAAGTCATAAAAGCCTGTATTACAAATCAATGACATTAGCGTTAGAAACGCTCGGCACACATGTCTGCACTTATGCTAGGTTCACCTTCGGAAATGGAACAGTCTGGATGGGCAACACAGTGCCCTCACTTAGTTTGTAGTACAGTATGTAACTACACACTCACCCTGGAATTAATCGTCCCAATAAAGACCACTGTTCCTCGCAGAGTTAAACAGTAGGGTTAACACCGCGACCCACTGCTACCACAGATCTCTTTTAGTTCCTCTACTTGCTTCGCATAGTGACGAAAGAACACTCTGGAAGACTTCCAGCCAGTGTATGAACGGAGATGTTCAAAATCCATGCAATTAAAGAAATTTAAGAATGAGGCAACTTTCCTCGGATCGTGACCTGCGGGTGTATTGTCAGGATCCGCTCTGCGAATAAAATATGTGATTTTCGCTCTGAGTTGATTCAGAGATAAATTTGAGCCTGATGTTTCTCCCCTGAATAGTTGACCACCCTTGAAGTCTGAAGTTCTATGAAGATAGACCTTTAGGCATTCTACTGGACATAGAGATGCATCTTCTTTCAGAGGGCAGATTCTCCAGGGACCCCACCTGTTGGTGGGTAACTCATTCTTGGCGAGAAACGTAGGATCCGGAAACAGGTTCAGTTCTTCCCCATCCAGGAACTGAACACGACCTGCCTCTCTCGAGAGGCTACAATCTCACTAACCCTGGCCCCGGACGCGAGTGCAAATTAGGAAAATAACTTTTTGTGTCAAATCCTTTAACGCACATTCTTCATTGCTCAACAGAGAAGCGAAATGAAGAACTTGTCTAAAGACCATGAAATGGGCTTTGGAGGTGCTGAAGGTCTGAGCCTAGCACAGGCTTTCGGGACTTTATTAAAGATCTCGTTACCTAGGTCGACCTGGAAGGCATATAGAATGGGTCTTGTCAAAGCAGACTTACACGCTGAAATCGTGTTCGCTGCCAACCCTTGACCATGGAGGTGGGGAAAAAAGATAAGCAGAAGTCTGTCAAGATCTCCTGCGGAATCTTCGCCTTGACAAAAGGCCACCCATTTTCTCCAAGATGACTCATATTGCCTTCTAGTAGATTTGCATTTATATTCCTCAATGAAGTCTATACTGGCTTTCGAAATCCCGAAACGCTTTCTCACCGCTAGGGAGAGAAAATCATGAACTGCAGGGTCCGGGTTTTCTGTAATGAAGCGCAGACACTTGACTTCTGGACTCGCTGGGTCAGAACTGGATCTGGTAGTGGTACAAACTTCAGCTACAGTTCCAATGGCCAGGAGGAACCACACGCTGTTCGGCCACTTGTGGGCCACTATTGCCGCTACCCTTTGAAGGATCTCAGTTTGTTGAGGACCCTCAACAGAAGGTTGTGAGGAGGGAACAGATAAATCTTGGACCATCTGTTCCAGTCGAGGGACATCGCGTCCACTGCTTCCGCTAAGGGGTCCTCGTACGGGGCACGTACAGGGGCAACTTCTTGTTGTCTTTCGTCGCAAAGAGGTCTATCTGCAGTTCTGGGACTGATTCAGAATGAAGGAGAATGATCCTGCGTCTAAGGACCATTCCGACTCTATCGGTGTGAACCTGGATAGAGCGTCCGCTGTCACATTGCGGACTCCTTGAAGGTGAACTGCCGACAGGTACCACTTCTTCTTTTCCGCCAATCGGAAGACGGCCAACATCACCTGGTTGAGAGGTGGTGACCTCGATCCTTGTCGATTCAAGTATCTTACAACTACCTCGCTGTCTATTACCACTTTATGTGGAACGAATGACGCGGGGAGACTTTCTTTAAGGTAAGGAGCACTGCCCTAGCTTCTAGAAAGTTTTATGAGAAAGGTCTTGAATAGCCTGGACCAAGTCCCCTGGACTTTTTTCCGATGAGAGTGACCTCCCCATCCCTCCTTTGAGGCGTCTGAGTGAATCGTCACCGACGGGGGAGGTGGCTGAAGAAGAACCTGACTTCTTTAGATGTCTGGCTTGGGACCAAGGCCTGAGAAGAGTACTTAGCCGAAGCGGCTGGTCTTCTCAGATCTCTTCACGCGTTTGATGCATAACTTCTCCAAACTCCGATTGCATCCTTTAGCTGTGCTCTTAGCACTGGGTCTGTCACCGAAGCAAACTGGAGAGAGCGCAGTACTCTCTCCTGCTCGTGTCTTGATATCCTTTCGGAATCTTGAAGTCTCTTGACAGAACCCGCTATCTCCTTCCTTTTCTTCGCTGGGGTGGAGAAACGGTGTGACAAAAGGTCCCAGTGGATCTTAGCCACTGGAACTTTTGAGATGGAGAAAGTCGAGACTTTTTCTGTTGATCTTGAAGCCTAGGTACTCTAGGAACTGGATCACTGACTGGAAGCTTGCAAGCATTCTGTCTCGGATGCTGCCCACACCAACCAGTCGTCCAGGTAGGCTACTACCTGAATTCCCTTTAGGCGAAATTGTTTGAGAGCTACGCTCGCAAGCTTCGTAAAAATCCTTGGGGCTATGTTTAGCCCGAATGGCATGGCTCCGAAGGCGTATAGTCTTCGCTGTAGCCTGAACCCTAGGTAGGGGGAGAGTCGATGGCTAATTGGAATGTGCCAGTAGGCATCTGACAAGTCTATAGAGACGGAATATGCCCTCTTGGGCAGTAAGGTCCTTATGTGTTGCAGTGTTAGCATTTTGAATTTGCAATTCACTATGAACTTGTTAAGTGGCGACAAGTCCAGAATGACTCTGAGCTTTTCCGAGTCTTTCTTGGGAACACAAAACAGCCTCCCTTAGAAATTGATGGGCTTCACCCTTTTTCTCCAACCGTTCTTGAACGTACTCCTCCATAACGGGGGTGGAGTGTTGGAAAAACCGAAGGTACGGGGGTGGAGTGCTGTACCAGCTCCCACCCAATCCATTCTTGAGTAGGCTGTGGGCCCAGGGATCGAAGGTCCACCGATCCCGAAATTTCAGAAGTCTCCCTCCTACCGGTATCACCTCACTTGGACTGCCGTCCTGAGGTCTTGCCTTCCTGACCACGACCACCCCTGAATCCCCTTCCCCTTGAGGGGCGTCTAGACGAGCCTCTGGCTGCTCCTCTAGGCTTTGCTCGGAAGGAAGTAGACTGCCCTTCGAACGCTGGGGTGAATGCCGTGGACTGTGTCGACACGGCCTGGGGTACCCACTGAAAGGTGGTCGGGGTTTGTGCCACGATCTGGGGCACTGGGGGCAATGGCAATTGCAGTTGCTGTTGCTGTCTAAGAGGCTTGGCTGGCCGAGACGGTAGCCTAGTCCTCATAGTCTTCCTCTTTGGTTGAGGACCCTCATCCGGGGAAGACTTTCTTTTGATAGCCAGGTCCCACTTCTGGAGAAGGTTTCTATTCTCCAAGGTGGCTTTATCAAAAACTTCTTTGACCAAGTCGGTAGGGAAAAAGGTCTTTTCCCCAAATGTTGGAGGAGATTAGTTTCTTTAGCTCGTGCCTCACTGTAGCCGAGGTAAACACGAACTCCCTACAAGCTCCCCTTGCCTTGACGAAGCCATAAAGGTCCTTCGTCACTGTGGCCAGATGAGGCTTGGCCACTACCATGAACATTTCATGGACCTTGGGGTCACTTGCCATCGTCTCGAGAGTAGTCTGAAGAGACATTGAGGCAGTCAGTCTTTCTTTTGTATCGAACTCACTTCGCAAAAGAAAGTCAGACAGCTTAGGGAGGTCCTTGCCGAACTGACGTCCGGCAATATCAGCCTCCAACTTTCCCACTTAGAACGTAAGATGGACGTCCTTCCAATCTTTGTGGTCCATAGGCAGGGCCAGCGACAAGGGTTTACACTCCTCTAGGGAGGGGCAAGACTTGCCGGCCTCGATTGCTTTTAGTACAGCCAGAAACCCTTTCTGTAAAAGGGGGAAGGCTCTAGTAGGCGAGGACACAAAGGAAGGGAGCTTCCTATTCAATGCAGCTACCTTTGAGTTAGAGAAGCCCCTCTCTTTCATCGAAGATGAAAGTAGAGCTTGAGCCTTAGCATGGTCATCACTATGACCTCCTTCGGCTCTGCCTCCTCCTTTGAAGCTGGTTCCTTCCTCAGCCGGACATAACAGTCCGGATATGGTGCCTTGCTGGGCCAGAATTCCACCCTCCAGGGGAACTGAGCCCAGCATATCCGAGATGACGATCTTTCCAGTCGTCATCGACATGTGCTCAGCATACCTCCATGGGTTAGCATCCGAGCACAAAGGAAGGTCTTTCACATTGAGCTTTTCTGGGGCCCATGTGATTCTGCAAGGCACTGCATTCGCAGTTCCATTGCAGCCGCCTTCTCCTGATTCTCCTTCTGCATTTGTTGGATCATTCCAACAATAGAAGAGAGGGCCTGTCCCAGCTCTACTGGGAGACCGGCCGATGTAGAGGGGCTTGAACTTCATCCTGGGCTTCTGCAAGGAGGTCTTCCTCCTGACACCCGTCCACATCAGATATCCTGTCATTTAGCTGGAAGTCTTGCATCGCGACTGCGACTTCAGCATCCACCTGGATCTGAACTTAGGGGATCCCCTCTTGAGGCTGGGGAATCACTGCATCAGCTGATGCCTTAGGGAAAAGATACGCCCTCATCTTCTCACTTGGAAGATAAGGGCCAGAAGTGTACTTTTGGAAGCCCCTTACCCAGGTACGAAGCTTCTTCCTAGCTATTTAAATGTCTCATTAATCAGGTTAGTGCACACTGTACATACCTGAGGGTCCCAATACCGGAGATCATCCTTGGAGACAGCGTATGCTGCGTGTCTCCTACAAAACTCATGTCCGCAGAGGTTCTTGCTGCTGACATTGCAGAAAGCACTTCCCCACTTCGGAGTGTCCTTCTGTAAAGAGAAGAAATTTCCATGAGTATCAAGTGAACTATGTATCACTGGATATGCATAGTATAGCATAACAATTCAGAAATTAAAGACACACACTTGTGTTTCCCTCACAACCCATTGCTGCAGCCTTCCAGATAATAAAATCAAAATGGTTTATCTCTACTAGAGTAACCAATGCAAAGTTTCCAGAGGAAACAGGTGGAGCTCACACCTAGGCAATGATTTTAAAATCCGGGATAATAGACAGGGAAGAACTCTGCTTCTTGTCTGAAGGCAACAGCAAAGGGCCGTGCAAGAAAACACAATAGTGTTAGAAGATACAGTGCTGTACCTAAACTTTTACTATAGTTTTCTTCTTACTGTATATGCTATACAGAAGAATACTAGTACAGTATAGGAGGATGTGTGCCGGCCTGCCTTTGCCGGCCGGCACACACCACAATTAGCTTTAAAGTATACTACTTAACAGCTATAGGGCGGCAGCCCTCTGGTTCAAATGCCTGTGCCGGCGGCAGCAGCTGCCGGCCAGCAACAGCCAGTGTTGGCCGGCAATGATTGCCGGCCAGCAACTACACAAGGTAGTACCCAGCTGCCGGCCACACTCTTGGTGACCGGCAGACAAGGACTGACATAAGCCGGCCGGCAAAGGTACAAGACCGATGCCAGCCGGCAGCAAAAGAACCAGAAGACTACACCTGCCCGGCTGCCGGCCTCATAGGCCGGCAGCCGGCCTCATAGGCCGGCAGCCGGGACAGGTACAGCACTAGAAGAAAATAGAATGGATGCCGGGATAAGAGTGTACACAACCCCCCGAGCCCGGCAACCGAAAGAGTGCATATAAGGAAGGGGAGAAACTTAATTCAGGCTTCCTTGACCAATGCCGTCCGGCTCTGCCGGCAGGCATGGATGAGGGACCAAGAGAGGTCCGGGCAGCACTCGAAAACATAAGACCCTTGCCGTCCAGCATCTCTGCCGGCCGGCAATGGGCTTAGTCAATTCCACATCCCAACCTATACTAGGTCCAGAAGTAGAATGACGTACAGTACAGTAATACCCCTGCCGGCCAGCTCTGCCGGCCGGCAAGGTACAGTACAGTAATGGCTAGGCCATTACGGAGATAGAGGGGGAAGGGACAAGAGGGTCCTGCCAACCTTGCTTTAGTGACAGATCACCCGCAGCCAAGAACTTTGTCTTAGCCTAAGGGAGATCTAAGGGAAAGGGCCAGCACAGTAGTATAATACTTGCCAGCTTCCAGAGCACCAAAGCAAGGAAGGCGTTGCTACTCCCAAAGGAAGATTTTATCCTCCCCGAGAACAGCAACAGGACTTAGTCTGGTCGATCACAAAAGAAGGAATCATAACTTACAGAAACCTTCGATAGTGACCTAAGGGAGCTAAGCTCCCTTTGTAAGTGTTAGGTCAGCGAGGGAGACTCTGCCCCAAGCCAGACAACACGGACTCAGACTAAAAACTCTGTTGTTCTGTCCCTCTTTGAACCAGACTTTGCTGGAACAGGAAGGTACAGTAACACCCTAGTATAGTTTTATCGAAAATAAATTCGGAAAAAACCACTTAGGGATAAGCCCAAGGCTTAAACAGAGGGAAAGGGATTGCATACCTTCTCCGAAGAAAAGAAAGCAACCGGGGAGTATAATAAAGTATACTAAGGCTCCATAAGCAATTAGCCTAGGCACCAAGAGAATCGATTACCTAATTCACCGAAACTCTCACGTATACAATCTTGGAAATATTCCACACAGTCTAAAATGTATAAAATATAGCCCAAAGCTTCAATAAAATTTTAATTACACTCGGAAAAACCAATATCATGCATTAAGTACTAGGACCAAACGACTAGGCTACATGGCCTAGCATAGGCCAGAATGGCGAATACTTCGCCAAATAATACTAAGCACGAAAGGAAATCCTATGTAAAGCTAAATAGCTAAAATTTATTAAGCAAAACAACCAGGAATGTCACTCTGACTAACTAATTTATACCTAGCGAGTGACAGTGTCCAGGACACCTCTGGTAGGCTACGGCTCTTGTATCAAAGATTAATCCCATTAATCACTCAAAATTTTACCAAGAGCCTACATTTATACATAACAGACACTATACTCAACTTATCCGAGGTCAACGAAGACGAAGAAGCCATGAAAAGCTGAATAAATCCAAGATTTGCGAGAAAAACAGGAAAAAACACCGAGTTGTTAAGCTACGCAAAAAGGAATACAGATGGCGCCAGGATTGGCGCCAGGCACGCATACGAATCGGGGGATAGGGAAGCCTTGGGAGCGGCTCCCCTTTTTCTTTCCCGAATTCGTATCTCGTCAATCTCCCTCCTACGAGACGAAATCTCTGTTCAGGTCGTAGATTGCCATGTGACGTGTCTAGAATACGTCCTCTGATATGTCGCGATATCCCTTTCACGAGGGATACTCGCTCCAGGAGTTAGAATTCTGGTACCTTAAGGTAAATTCTCTGGGAATATCGCCGTAGTTGTAATATACCCTAGGAAGCTACCCTATAGGAACTTCCATCAGGACGACATGGCTTGAGCCCAAAAAAAAACTTTGAAATCATTGCTCAAGCGCCAAACAACTCCTCTCTACTAGTATTGGAGTCGTTAATGATTAAAGAAAAGGCTCCTAAACTAAACAACCAATTATCCTCTGTCTCCTTAGACAATTTTAATTTTTATATATTTAATTTTAAGATACTTTTCTCTTAGTTAATTTTATTTTAGCTCCAGATTTTACTTGTAACTGTGTTTATAATTCAATTTTAATATTGACTGTCTTTTTTTTTTGGGTATTTTGTATATTTTTACTGAGTTTTGCTTGTAATGTTTTATATGTCCATTTTAGCCTTGATAATGGAATGAGTCCCGAAACGTCGGCACCAATAAACTGAAAGATGTTGTCCAGACTCTTCGTCCTCCTTTTTATTTTATGTATGTATGTATATATATATATATATATATATATATATATATATATATATATATATATATATATATATATATATATATGTATATATATATTCATATATATATATATATATATATATATATATATATATTATATATATATTCATATATTTATATACATAAATAAATAAATATATTTATTTATTAATTTATATAAATATAGGAATAAAATAATCAATGCTGCTATCATCTTCTTTATTCGGGAGCTTTCGACATAACTTGTCATCTTCAGCCTATCTGCAATTATCATATGTAAAATTAATAGAATTAATAAAATCATCATAAGTACATAGTTAGAAAGATACACTTTCATGAACTGATCAACTAGCTCTAAAATCAACCAATCAAGGAACATAAAACCTTAAAAAATACTTATTACACACAACTATATAACTATATAAAAGACTTGATAACTAATATACCTTGTCACCCGCAGGAGACGATGACCATCCATCCAGACCAGCAACCCACAGACCAAACGGATCAATGGGTCACCGCCACCGGTAACTGAACAGGTAAGCCCTCATTCAAGCTGGGTTTTGTCTTAAAAATTTATAAAGACTCCAAGATTCTCAGTTGGCTGACGCTACTATGTCTGCCCGTAATTTTGAAATTTTCTTTAGAAATGGCATGACCAGATTTAAATGCGTGGTCATAAAAAGCTGAAATTGGTTTCTTATTTAAAGGTATATTGGTTCGTACCGATCTCCCCATGTGCTCCGAAATCCTACACTGAAGCTGTCTAGATGTGCTTCCAGTGTAGCACTCATTACAGAGTGCACATTGAAAAGTGTATATGACACCGGAACACAAGGGAGTAGGTAGACTCTCCTTATATTTAAACAGTGAGCCAACTGAGAACTTGTTAGTAAAAATCAGTTTTAAATCTATGTGGGGGTAACATTTCCCCACAACACTCATAACCTCTGTTCTTAGTCTCTCCGAAACATAACCATAGTACGGAAAGGAGACATATAACTTTATCTTACTGACTGTTTGAATTGTTAAATTTTGACTGTAAATTTTATCTAAATACTTCTTGACTTGATTATAATAGAGGTTCAGAGGGAACCCATTGGTAATAAAAAATTATTTTAGAAAATTTTCTTCCCCATGAAACCCCAGATAAGTTGAACATACATGATAACATCTATATAACAGTGTTTTTATCGAATTAATTTTGTAGATTTTTGGTGCTGAGCTTAAAAAATGAGTGCTTAGTCCTGTAAAAGTGTTTTTTCGAAATACTGAGGTCTCAAAGGTATTATGTTTCCGAGAGACCAAGACATCGAGAAAAGGTAAAGTATCATCCTGTTCATTTTCTTTCGTAAATCTTATGCTACGATGCTTTGTATTTAAATAATCTAAAAACTGGCCTATGTGATCTAAATTTTTGAAAAGTAAAAATGTATCGTCTACATATCGACGGTACAAAAAAGGCTTAAATTCTACAGGACAATCATTCAACCATTTCCCTTCACAATAACATAAAAATATATTTGCCAAAGTTGGTCCACATGGCGATTCCATTGCTACTCCATCTACCTGCTCATATAACTTATTATCAAACATGAATGTGGATGTAGTGGTAGCTAGTTCTAATAGTATTTTAAATTGTTTTTTATTGAAACCTTCGAAAATGTCCTTTTTCTTTTGCAGAGTGAACCCCAGACCTCCCTTGGTCTCCCTTCCGTGTCTGCTGGTAGAGCCCGGCAGGCTATGGATATATAGGAAGCCTGAATGCTACATTCTCCCCTTCCATATGTTCACTCTTTCTGGATGAAGGTTGTATGGCAATGCCACCTCATAACCTTACATCCATACTGTTTCTCTTGCTAGTGTATTGTACTCCTAGCCCGGCTGCCGGCTTAAATGGCCGGCAGCCGGGTAGGTGGAGGTTCTCTGGTTCCTAGTCACTGCCGGCCGGCATGGTTATAGCTACCTTTGCCTGCCGGCAGTAGAAACACATCCCAAGATCTGCCGGCCACTACGATTAGCGGCCGGCAGTCGGGTTCTAGTGTTTTCAGTTGCACTGCCGGCCGGCACACATTTGCGAACCAGTGACCTGCCGCCTAATAGTTAAAGGTAGCATACCTTTGAACTATACAGGGGTAAATGCCGGCCGGCATGACAGCATGCGATGTACAGTAGTTACTATATTTGTGGTGTAGTACACACTGCATTAATAAAACTACAGTACAGAGTTTGTTGTAACACTAAAGTTCTTCCAACATACTTGATGTTATCTTGTACAACCTTTTGTTGAGACCGTACAATATATAGAAAGTGAGTTCTTTCTGTATTCATTCTATCCTGTATATTAAAACTTTATTTCAAGGTGTGAGCTACACCTTAACTTTCCGCTTAGGAAAATATATAAGGTATTCTAGAATAAGAATTAACCTTAGTTTTAATATCTTGGGAGGTTATAGCAATTGGCTGGGCAGGAAATACAAGCATGTGTCTTTCCTTCTTTCTTTTCTAGCTTTACTGTATAAGCTACATGTATTAACAATAAGTGAAAAAGCCTTCACTTGATAGTCATCGATTTTCTTCTCTTTACAGGAGGACCATCCGAAGTGCGGGAGTATGTTCAGCAATGTCCGCAGCAAGAACTTCTGTGGACATGAGTTATGCAGGAGGCACGCAGCATGCGCAGCCTCCAAAGGTGATCTCCGGTATTGGGATCCTCAGGTATGTATCATATGTTCTAACCTGATTACCGAGGCATTTGACACCCCTAAGTTGGCGGAGTCAAGGGATGCTGCTAGGGAAAAGTTGCGAACCTGGGTGAGGGGTTTTCAGAAAAACATTTCAGTCCCCTACCTTCCAAACGAGAAGATGAGGGCCTACCTTTTCCCTAAGGCATCGGCTGATGCAGTCATCCCTCAGCCTCATGAGGAGATACCAACCGTCCAGAATCCGGTAGATTCTGAAGTCTCGGCCGCCCTTCAAGACATCCAATTGGACGATAGGATGTCAGAGGTGTCGGATTATACAGAGAAGGACCTTCTGGGAGAAGGTCAGGAGGAGGAGCTGACCCAGGCTCCAGAAATAGAAGAGGAAGAAATCGACAAGGTGTCGGTTACATCGGTTCCGGCCCCAGAACCTGTTCCCTCTACATCGTCTGCTATCCCAGATGATCTGGGAAGGACTCTTTCTTCTATTGTTGAAACGATTCAACAAATACAAAAGAAGAATGATGAAAAGGAAGCTGCGATGAAACTGGAGAGACGCAGACTCGCAGCATCACGTGGGCCCCAGAAGCAACTCAACGTGAAGGATCTTCCTTTGTGCTCGGATACCAATCCTTGGAGGTATGCCGAACACATGCCAATGACAACCGGGAAGATTGTTATATCGGAGAAGTTGGGCTCAATTCCCCTGGAAGATGTGGAATTTTGGCCCAACAAAGTCTTACCCGTACTGCTATGTCCGTCTTAGGAAGGAGCCAGCCTCAAAGGAGGAAACGGAGCCGAAGGAGGTCATAGTCCTTGACCATAGTAAATCACAGGCATTACTAGTGAGCTCGATGAAAGAGATGGGCTTCACGAACTCAAAGGTGCCAGCTTTGAGTAAGAAGCTTCCCTCCTTTGTGGCCTCTCCAACCAGAGCCTTTCCCTTCATGGAAAAGGGATATAAGGCAGCCTTGAAGGCGGCGGAGGCAGGGAAACCATGCCCCTCCCTGGAGGAGTGCAAGCCGTTATCCCTGACCTTACCATTGGACCAAAAAGACTGGAAGGACGTTCACCTTACCTTCTCAGTTGGGAAGTTGGAAGCTGATATTGCCGAACGTCAGTTTGGTGAGGAACTTCCAAAGCTGTCGGAGTTTCTCTTGCGCAGAGAGCAAGAGATGAAAGAAAGACTTGCGGCATCGATGTCGTTGCAAACGACGTTAGAAACGATGGCAAGTGACCCCAAGAAACAGGACATGTTCATGGTAGTGGCCAAAACCCATCTGGCCACAGTTACGAAGGATCTCTACAGCTTTATTAAAGCTAGGAGATTCTGTAGAGAGTTCGTGTTCGCCTCGGCTGCGGTGAGGCACGAACCGAGGAGACTGATTTCCTCTTGCATATAGGGTAAAGACCTCTTTCCCAACGAAGTAGTTAAAGAGGTAGTAGACAAAGCTGCCACGGAGAATAGGAACCTTCTCCAAAAGTGGGGCTTAAACCTTAAGAGAAAGTCTTCTCCGGATGAGGGTCCCCAACCCAAGAAGAAGACAAAAAGGCCTAGGCTATCCTCTCGGCCGGCTAAGCCCTACCGACAGCAACAACAGCAACTTCCTGCGACCCGCGGTGCCTCAGATAGTGGCACAACCTCCAACCATGTACCAGTTGGTACCCTCAACAAGCGGCGACACAGTCGCCAGTTTTTAACCCATCTTTTGAAAGGCAGACTTCTTCCTTTCACTCAAAAGCTAGAGGAACAGCCAGAGGTTCTTCTAGACGCCCTTCAAGGGGAAGGGTATTCAGGGGAGGACGCGGTCAAGGAGGAAAGGCCTCAGGTCCACAACAGCAGAAGTGAGATGCTTCCAGTAGGAGGGAGACTACATCTATTTAGGGATCGTTGGACCTTCGATCCCTGGGCCCACAGCCTAATAAAGAATGGACTAAGTTGGAGCTGGAACAGTCCTCCACCTCCATTTCCTCAGTTCTTCCAACATTCTACCCCCGTTCTGGAAGAATATGTCCGAGAACTCTTACTGAAAAGAGTAATTCGAAAAGTTAAGTCCATCAAGTTCCAAGGAAGGCTGTTTTGTGTTCCAAAGAAGGACTCCGAAAACTCAGAGTGATTCTGGACTTGTCGCCACTCAACAAGTTCATAGTGAACTACAAGTTCAGGATGCTCACACTTCAACACATAAGGACCCTACTGCCCAAAAGGGCATACACCGTCTCCATAGACTTGTCAGACGCTTATTGGCATGTTCCAATTAATCTTCACCTCTCCTCCTACCTAGGGTTCAAGTTACAAAGAAGACTTTACGCCTTCAGAGCCATACCATTCGGGCTAAACATAGCCCCAAGGATTTTCATGGAGCTTGCAAACGCAGCCGTCCATCAATTACGCCTAAAGGGGATCCAAGTATTGGCCTACTTGGACGACTGGCTGGTGTGGGCATCCAGGACAGAATGCATGCAAGCCTCTTAGATAGTGATCCAGTTCCTGGAACATCTGGGATTCAAGATCAACATCAAAAAGTCTCTACTATCTCCAGCTCAAAAATTTCAGTGGTTGGGAATCCACTGGAATTTGGAGTCACATCGACTTTCCATTCCAGGGAGAGAAAAGGAAAGAAATAGCAGGATCTGTCAAGAGACTATTGAAAATCCAAACGGATATCAAGACGCGAACAGGAGAGAGTGCTGGGCTCTCTACAGTTTGTTTCGATAATAGATCCAGTGCTAAGAGGACAGCTAAAGGATGCAACAGGAGTCTGGAGAAAATACGCATCAAACGAGCGAAGAGATCTGATGAGACCACTACCGACTCGACTGCGAACGCTTCTCAAGCCGTGGTCCAAAGCCAAGCAAATGAAGATATCGATACCTCTTTAACCTCCTCCCCCGTCAGTTACTATCCATACAGACTCTTCAAAGGAAGGCAGGGGAGGCCACTCTCACCAGAAGAGTGTCCAGGAAGCTTGGTCCAATCTTTTCAAGTCATTTCGCACATCAACTTTCCAGAAGCCATGGCAGTACTTCTGACACTAAAGAAAGTTTCTCCTCACCACTCGACCCACGTAAGATTGGTTCTAGACAGCGAGGTGATAGTGAGATGCCTGAATCGACAAGGGTCAAGATCGCCTCAAATCAACCAAGTGATGTTGGCCATATTCCGTTTGGCGGAAAGAAAAGAAATGGCACCTGTCAGCAGTTCACATTCAAGCGGTCCGCAACGTGACAGCGGACGCTCTATCCAGGTTCACACCGATAGAATCAGAATGGTCCCTAGACTCAGGATCGTTCTCCCTCATCTTGAGTCAAGTCTCAGAACTGCAGATAGACCTCTGCGACGAAAGACAACAAGTAAACACATCGTTATGTGTCCCTGTACGAGGATCCGCTAGCGGAAGCAGTGGACGCTATGTCCCGAGACTGGAACAGATGGTCCAGGATTTACCTGTTCCCTCCGCACAACCTCCTTTTGAAGGTCCTCAACATGAGATCCTTCAAAGGGAAAGCGGCAATAGTGGCCCACAAGTAGCCAAACAGCGTTTGGTTCCCTCTGGCATTGGAACTACGACTGAAGTTTGTACCGCTACCGGATCCAACCCTGACTCAGCGAGTACAGAAGTCGACTGTCTTCGCTTCATCACAGAAAACCCGGAACCTGCATCATGATTTTCTCTCCCTAACGATGAGAAAAAGCTGCGGGATATCAAGAGACAGTATAGCCTTTTTGGAGAAATTTAAGTCCAAATCTACCAGAAGACAATATGAGTCATCATGGAAGAAGTGGGTGTCTTTTGTCAAGGCGAAGGAACCAAAAGAATTCTTGCTTGACTTCTGTTTATTTTCTTCATTCACCTTCATGAGTAAGGTTTAGCAGCCAACACAATATCAACGTGCAAGTCTGCCTTGACAAGACCGATACTATATACCTTTCAGGTCGACCTTTCTAACAACATTTTTAATAAACTTCCGAAGGTTGGTGCTAAGCTTAGACCTTCAGCACCTCAAAGACCCATTTCATAGGCACCTAGATAAGGTTCCTCCTTTGCATCAATAATGAATAATGAGGAGTGCGCTTTGAAGGATTTAACTCAAAAAGTTATGTTTCTGTTTGCACTCGCTTCGGGGGCTAGAGTTAATGAAATAGTGGCTCTCTTGAGAGAGGAAGGCCACGTTCAGTTCTTGAAAGGAGGAGAACTGAATCTGTTTCCAGACCCAACGTTTCTTGCCAAGAACAAGCTACCCACCAACAAGTGGGGTCCTTAGAGAATCTGCCCTCTGAAGGAAGATGCATCTCTATGTCCAGTGGAGTGCCTAAAGGTCTATCTTCATAGAACTTCAGACTTTAAGGGAGGACAGCTGTTCAGAGGAGAAACCTCGGGTTCCAATTTATCTCTGAAACAACTAAGGGCGAAACTCTCTTATGTTATTCGCAGGGGCAGATCCAGACAGTACACCCGCAAGTCATGATCCAAGGAAAGTTGCCTCTTCCATAAAATTTCTTTAATTATATGGACTTTGAACATCTTCGTTCGTACCCCGGCTGGTAGTCATCCAAGGTGTTCTTTATGCACTATGCAAAGCAAGTGGAGCAACTCAATAGGTCTGTGGTAGCAGCAGGTAGAATTCTTAAACCTGCTGTTTTAAATCTGCGAGGAACAGTGAAATTAATTTGGGACGATGAATTAAGAGGGTGGGTGTATAGTCACAGACTGTTACTACACACTGAGTGATAGGCCACTAACGTGTCCTTACGAACTGTTCCATTGACTTTGGTGAACTAAAGCATAATACGGACACTTGTGCCAAGCGTTTCTTACGCTAGTGTAAATAAACAGTATTACAGACTGTATCAATATTATTAATGATTCGATTAAAGTGGCAAATCTGTTTCCTTTTAGACGAAACAATATTTTCTGTTTACTGTTTTCTTTATGCTTTAATGGATATCGTCCACATTTTATAAATTTTATAAATGTTGACTGATATATATGTTTATTAAATTTTTAATAAACTAGTTCATAGTGAACCCTGCGTCTTATTCACCCACACTCATTTTATTAGAAATGTACTGAGCATTAAGTTTAAAATATGGATAATTTTAACATGGAATGTCTTTTAAGATTGTTCCTTTCTTCAACCAAAAATCCACTCGCTTTAACCCTTCCTTAGGAAGGATTAACGTTGTACCCTAAGGGGATGGTGATAGAGATGCAAAATTTGTTCCTATTCGGATACAACTGTTATCCGATAGTTTAATGAGAGTAGACAGACTGGGGGAGATGTCAGGAATTCATACTGACATTGGTGACTCTTATACAAACTTTGCTTTATAATGTATAGGGCGAGACCACTATACAAGCTTGTCATCCATAGTTAATATGTACTCCTCGAGACTTTTTCCAGAGTCTAGTACGACTCTTCCCTGTAGGGGGCAGGATGGACTAACATAGTTCATGCTTAGATGAAATGATGTATGACGGTAACATCATAGGTCTCTAGGTCTAGACGGACCAGGAAAATACTTTCTTGAGGGTACGGCACCGGTTGAGAATCCGCAGATACAGTAATGCTCTGGTAAACTTCCATCAGGACGACATGGCCTGAGCCCAAAAAACGGATTTTGAGCGAAGTAAAAAATCTATTTTTGGGTGAGGTAGCCATGTCGTCCTGATGGACCCACCCTTCCTTTTATTGTAAAAAGGGCTTATTGACCCCTCCCTATAATACAGTATCTGTAGCACCTCGTGTATCGCTGCAAGGAATGAAGGTGGCGCTGCCGTCTTCGTCAGATACACACTGGAAACGGAATAGGAGAGATACCTTATGAGCGGCTCTCTTTGCATTCTCGTTTTTAGATTCTTGTCACTGTAACCCCTCGAAGCGTTAATACTGTTCGGGGTGAAGATAGCTATGTGGCATGTCAAGAATACGTCCTCTGATATTATGCGATATCCTTGTTAGATTTATTTAGGGATATTCGCTCCAGGAGTTAGAATTCTGGATACCTTAAGGTAAAATTCTCTGGGAATATCACTGTAGTCAAATATACCCTAGGAAACTACCCCTTTAGGAACATCCATCAGGACGACATGGCTACGCTCAAAATCCGTTATATATTTCATATATATATATATATATATATATATATATATATATATATATGTATGTATATATATATATATATATATATATATATATATATATATATTATATATATATATATATATATATATATATTGTGACGGGCCGAGAGAAAATTGTGAACTCAAAGGCAGTATGAAAGCAACTGTGTTAATTTATTATAAAACTCTCTCCTTTATATACAAAACCTCAAGGCAACAGGAAATTACATGTTCGAGAAACAGACAATGTTACATAGGAGAAACGCAGACATGTTTATTCTGGTTCTTTTTAGTGCGAGGGAAGAGCGAAGATACAAGCATAATATATACAATATGAATTATGTACGATCGTGTGACACACGGTTGGTACATGGCTCTCCCCCTAAAAATGACATACTGTACATGTTAAATAGGGCGCCCTGATCTAGAGAGGCGAACTATAGGCGGGTCATCTGGCAGAAGATAAGCAGGTTTTAGACGATCAATGGAGACCCAGTCTTCTTTGCCATGAATGTTTAGTAGGAATGCTTTCGGACTGCGGCGGATCACAAGGAAAGGGCACGTGTAAGGGGGGCTTTAGCGGTGGTTTGCTAGTGTCATTGCGCAGGAAGACGTGCGTTGCAGAGTGCAAGTCTGTTGGTATGAGATGCTTCTTCGCTGGGGGCTTATAAGTCTGGCGGCATGGAGTAAATTTTCCCACGACATGACGTATGCGCTAGAGATTGTCGGAGGATGTTGTAGAAGGAAAAAAATTCGGCAGGGACGACCAAGGGGTCGCCATACACCATTTCACCTGCCAAGACGTCGAGGGCGTCTTTAGGAGTGGTCCTTAGTCCCAGGAGGACCCAGGGAAGCTGGGTAAACCAGTTGGAATCCTTGCAGTGGGACATCAAAGCTGCTTTGAGGGTGCGATGAAAACGTTCAACCAT
>NC_090737.1:40424974-40464066 GCF_036898095.1 Palaemon carinicauda | reverse complement strand
TTTCTTCCGAGGGCATTGTGATCGGAAGTTGCTGCCGGTGCTGCTTTTTTCGCAAGAGCATCCTGTAGGGAGTCATGTGTTCATCGATCTTGTTGCAGAATTGTATAGAACGAACCATATCCTCGTCCCACTCTTGCGACATTTCTTTCACCTCCTTCGCAAGCTTGCAGAGCTTGGCAAGCCGTTCTAATGTAAGACCGTTTCTTCGACATTTTCTTGGATCTCTTCCTGTGTTTCACTGTCTTCTTCACTGGCCGATTTCGTCAGGTCTTCGAGATCTGCGGCCGCGTAACTTCTACCGTCTTTTAACATATCGAGAAGCGTCACCTTCTCAGCAATCGTCATCATCTTTCGGTGATGTTTAGGCTCACTACCATCCTTAGAAGCAGAACGCTTGGGAGGCATTGTACAGTAGGGTTTAACAGAAAGTTCAACAAAAAGTTCAACTTAAAACAGTCACGCACAGCATAGATTAAAGTTCACAATAACTTAACGTCTAAACAGCGATACGGCGGGAGACAAAGTGACCGCGAAAACGTAGATGCTGGAAGTTGGAGATGCGGCAAAACACCAATCACAGGCTAGATAACAAAACTTGAGTTCTGATTCGTCATCTATCAGCGCTTGAACCCAATCACAACCCGTCTTATATGCTACGTAGGTTACCAATTCAAAGTACAAGATACCCTGCGTACAGTATACTGTACAGTAATAATAATAATAATAATAATAAATAAATGATACTGTAATAATAATAATAATAATAATAATAATAATAATGATAATAATAATAATAATAATAATAATAACAACAATAATAATTTTAATAACAACAACAACAATAATAATAATAATAACAATAATAATACAGCTTTACGTACGCTATTTACGCTTTTGTTTGTAGGATGTGTGTCTCTCTCTCTCTCTCTCTCTCTCTCTCTCTCTCTCTCCTCTCCTCTCTCTCTCTCTCTCTCTCTCTCTCTCTCTCTTACGCTTATTCGAAATGTGATTTTTTGCAACAAAGAATATTATTGGATGCAGTACTACGTACGTATACATACAAAAGATTCATGGAAAAGAAGCACATCCATTACATTTGTAGTACAGTAGTAGCCATCAGCAGCCTTACACCATTCTAATATGGTATGACTGCATCTGATTTGCGTTTCATGTTCGATTTAATTTTACTACGTACTGTATACAGTACTGAATTATCGTATGATCACATTCTCTTTTCGTGTTTTATTTCTTTCTGTGCTGAATTATATGTCATATGTAATGCAATGAACAATCAGGAAGAGCAGATATTACTAATTACAGTATTAATGGAATTACAGGTAACGAAATATCGTATTTGGGGTCTTCAGATATCGCGGTATTTTCAAAATTTCCGGGAAAATCCGCGATATGTATATATGTAAGGGTTATGAAAAAAACCCGCGAAGTGGTGAATCCGCGATGGTCGAACCGCGAAGTAGCGAGGGTTCACTGTACTAATCATTACAGCATATTCTTTTTCTTTTCAGTGTGTGTGCGTGCAGCGGCTTGCAGTCCCTATGCGTACTTGTCCTGGTCCCAAAGGCCCGCTCATGCGGCACTTTTCATGTCTGCCGTAGAGACGGACCTGCACCTGTTGTGTCCGGCTAGCCGGTGTCACTGGTGTTCCCAGGATGACACCTGTGTAGAGTGTAAGGAGTAGTCTGCCTCCCACTGGGAGAAGTTCGGACGACGGAAGAAGAAATCCAAGCATGATTCTTCGCCTTCCAGGTCTTCCTTGAAGTTGAAGAAAACATGGTCTTTTACCTTCTACCCCCCAATCTCTTCCTGAAGCTGCTACTCTGCTGCCCTCTGAGGAACGGCCGAGTAGCAGCGCAGCCCTTGTTTACTCCAAGTGGGGTCAAGGGACAGTACTAACTTCCCTAATGAATCGGTCCTGCTTCCTCCCCCCAGGGAGCACCTGCTCTTTCTCTGACGATGTTTCTTCGCCACCCGAGACGAGCTTCTAAGGTTTTGCCAAGGTCTGGGGATCAAGATAAACCTCGGGAAGTCTCATTGCTCCCATTACATAGACTGGTATATCTAGGCGTGTTGATAGACACCGAAAGGCAAAAAGAATTTCCATCAGACGAAAGAATTCAGAGGCTGAGGGAGGTAGCACAGCCCTTCCTCAGGCGATAAGACCTCCCAGCTCAGAGATGGTTGCGGCTGCTTGACCATCTATCCTCTCTGGCTAGTCTAGTTTCCAATGGACCCCTCAGGATGAGATCCCTCCAGGGGTGCCTAGTCTGCATAGGACAAACAAGAACAGACAGACCTCAGATGGTGGTTGACAGACCAAAACCTCTGCAAAGGGGTTGATCTTTTCGTCTCTCCTCCGAAATTAATGCTCTTTTTGTATGCATTAAAAGAAGGATGGGGCCCCCCATATGCTGCATCACACCACCTCTGGCCAATGGTCCAAATCAGAAAGGTGTCAGCACATAAATCTCTTAAGAGATGTGGGCAGCTTTCTTCACCCTCTAACAGTTCCACCAGTTCCTGGCAGGGCCACACTGTGGTATTAATGAGTGACAATTCCACAGTAGTAGCTAACCTGAACAAAACATGGCGGGTACCTTTTCGCAGCAACTGTACCATCTAGCAGTAGAGATATTCAGATGGGGAGAAGACAGCTCGGTGGACCCTATCTGCGCTCTTCATTCCAGGCAAAGGGAATGTGCTAGCAGACCATCTGAACAGAGCAACTCGGTATTGGGCTCCAAATGGTCTTTGAATCATCTAGTAGCCAACAAAGTCCTGACTTTGTGGGATTCCCCGACCGTGGACCTGTTCGCAAACGGCCCTGAACTTTAGGCTCCTGCTTTACTGTTCCCCAGTCTTGGATCCTCAAGCTCTTTGGCAAAATGCATTCCAACAACATTGGGAAAACATAGATGTGTACGTGTTTCACCCATTTTATCTGATCGGAAAAGTCCTTAACCAAGTCAGGGTAAGCAAGAACTTTCTAATGATTCTAACAGCTCTGCTATGGCTCAAACAAAGTGGTTTCTGGACATTCTGCAGTTCTTCACAAAGATCCCAAGGGAACTCCCTCCACGACATGATCTGCTCAAACAAGCACATACCAACATCTACCACAAAGCCGTAGTTTTGCTTCAAACTTCACACCTGAAGACTGTGCAGCACCTCCTCAGACAGAGAGGCTTTTTGCAACGAGTTGCAAAAAGAATGGCTGGACACCTCAGATGCTCTACAGCATCGGTCGTTGTGGTCTGTTTTCTGTGGTTGGTGTCATGGAAGGGACATTATTCCTCTCGCTGCCTCTATTCCAGCACTAACGGAGTTCCTTGTCCACCTTCCGGAAGAAATGCTTCTCTCTGTAATGGCAGTAAAAGGCTACTGCTCAGCCTTGAGTCTAGCCTTTAAACTGAAATGGAGTAGATATTTCCTCCTTGTTGGAACTTTCCTTGCTCATACAAAGCTGTGAGATTTCTTGTCCACAGTCGGAACTTAGACCTCCTCTTTCGAACGTGGTTTGGGTACTTCTGTCCTGGAAGTGCCCTCCTTACAAACCATTACACCAGGCAACAGATCACCACTTCACATGGAAGATGGTATTCCTACTCACTTTGGCTTTGGTCAAAAGAACGAGCTACATGGACTATCCTCTGATGTCTCCCACTCTAGGAGATGGGGAGAAGTTAATCCTAAATTTCGTTCTTGAGTTCATTGCCAAGACTCAAAATCCGGGTGTGTTAGACCCTATGTTCGGCCCATTTTGGATAGAGAGTCTACGTTCTGTAACTGAAGGCCCAGACCAACTGCTACTTTGCCCAGTGAGGAGCCTGAAGTGCTACCTAAAGAGAACAACAGCAGCTCGCCCTCGTCGCATCATCGTTGTTTGTCAGCATGGGGAAGGTCAAGAAGAGGGTCCCGGGGGGAATACCAACTCCTCCTTGATCTGTAAGGTCGTTGAGTTTGCACTTGGCTCTTACCCTCTTCCTACCAAACGACCCAGAGCTCATGACGTCAGGGGCACTGCACGTCCCTGCTGTTCAAGAAAACCTACTCTGTGGCGCAGGTACTGCAAGTGGGCATGTGGAAACGTCAGACGACCTTCACCGCCCACTACCAGCAGGACGTAACCCACAGGAACATGGATATATTTTCCATTGGTCTTGTGGTGGCTGCACAGCAAGTGGTCTAAACTACTCAGGTCCTTGATGGACAATTAGCAGTGGGTTGATGGCTGAGGTTACCCGGGTTAGTCTGGAGTGAATGAGTAAGAATGACGGGCTCTCTTCTTCCTTTTCACTTCTCCCCCCCCCCCCCTGGGAACACAGCACCACGGTGCCCAGCACTGCTGACCTCAAACCCCCTTCAGGTAAGACTCATTTCAATGTGAATCCTAAATATAGAAATAATACTTGTTGCTTGCCCCCAATACCCCTATGAGGGAGGCTATTGGGGGTAATGTCTTCGGGACTCTCATATCTTTATGATTCAAGTTCCTACGTTAAAAGACCAGCCACATTGCTAGTATCATAAACACAGTTTTCAATGGCTGCTAATAGTGCATAGCACAAGATTTTAGCGAGGGCAGGGTTCTTACTACTTTCAATCACATATTGAAATAGAGAGAACCCCGGGGTCAAATGCCAAGGCCAGTTAGTGAGGACTTCCACACTCTTAAGTGGTGAGTTATCCCTAATAAGTAGCGTAAGGTTTGTATTTTTGTTGGAACAAATGACAAATTTGTAAGTAATTTGTATTTTTCCTAACATATGAACCTGAAGCTATTTATACAAATTGACCTGCCAGCCCTGTCTCCCAGTAAGTCCTGTCAGAAAGCAAAGTGGTTGTTCAGCTCAGATGTGTTAGGGAGTGGGGTAGCTGACTACCCCACCCCCACCAACTAACTAGTGGTTGGGGGGGGTTATCCCTCACTAAAATTATCATGGTTCGTTTTTCAGCTTCACTGAAAGTGTACCCCTTATAAATAGCTCCAGGTTTGTGTGTTTAGGAAAAATACAAATTACTTACAGATATTAATGATGCGTTCTTTTATTTGCAAAGGTCCGCCACCAGATTCCTCCAACCATTCCTGTCTCTTGCACAGATTACCCCAGCTAATCACTAACTTTCACTTCAGGTTTTATTCCCCTAATTTGAAATTTTACTTTGGCATGTGATGAATTAGCTGTTCTAGTGTGTCATATCTCATATTTGTTTTGTGGTCTTGCTTAGAATATGTCATTACTTTGCTGGTAGCTGATTGTTAAAAAAGCTGAAAATTTAAACCACATTAAATTTATTGAAAGTACCCAATTGTGGTAACTATTCAGTTTATTTTCAAGTCTTGGAGAGAAACGAAAAAGTTTTGTAGAATTATGAATTCAAAATTAGTCCCACACCATTCCAAAACTGCATTAGTTTTTTTATTTTTAGCTCAGAATTTGCTTCTAATATTCCTGCCTCCCCTGCACTACTCATCCCTACTGCTCTTCGTTTCACTCACCCCTGCAAGTTTAAATTTCTCATTTAGTTAAAGCTAATAAATTTGAAGTAAATGCACTGTACACTATAAATTTTATGTAAATTGATGGTTCAGGACCATTCATCAAGACATGATTATGGAAAACTAATTGAGATCAGTCAGTTACAGTAAATATTGTGTTTTGACATACAGCATATCTAAAAAATGTAGTACCTGATTTTTTAATACAGTTTTGCTATTGTCTTGGAACCATTCCTCTAATTTCTCGTCGATAAACATGTAAAAACTACCTAAACTTTCCTCCCCATACAACATTATCCCTCATTTGCAAATAGCATATTATCCAAATAGAACTGATTAAACATCATATAGAATAGTTTTGGTCATACTGTGCTATATATAGTTTTGATGCAATAGGTGGCTGATTTGATGCTATATTTCCACAATATTAAATTAGAGGCTAGCCGTAGCTTGGAGCATGGTACAAAAGCAACAAGGAACTAGTTAAACAAAGGAGCCATAATTGTAAGAAAAATTACATAGGGTAAACACATAAGAGCTACAGTGAAAACTAAAAACTGTAGGTTATAGTTATCAGCAATAGACTGCAGAAAAAGAGATTGGAAGGTGGTATATTGCAATATCCACTCATGCAATCCAATTATGCCTCTCTCTCTCTCTCTCTCTCTCTCTCTCTCTCTCTCTCTCTCTCTCTCTCTCTCTCTCTCTCTCTCTCTCTCTCTCTCTCTCTCTCTCTCTCTCTCTCTCTCTACTTCAATTATAATTAATAGTACAGAAATCCCTTTACATTTATTATATAAAACTATTAGTTCTTCACATAGTCCCTTTCAAAGACTTCACACTGAATAATAGTATCCAGATGTAATGAAGAAATACAGTCTATCTTCCAATCAACCGCACTGAACCATGAGTTTGTATTAGATGGCAATCTTTGTAGTAGCCTACTGTAGAACTTTATAATTATTTAACTTAGGGATAATAGATATTTGATAGTTGTTATGAATCATTTGAGTGTCTGTGGTTGTTTATCTTTATTATTTATTTTTCTTTTGAAGGAGGAAGTTTTGTCCCAGGCTACACGGTTGTGGCCTATCCAACCGGTAGCAGTGTGGGAGGCAACTCAAGTGGTCAAGAGCCAGCAGGTACTACATATTACTACCAAATTCCAGCGGCAGCAGCAGCAGCAGCTGCAGGCATAACTGGCCCCTTACCTACAGCCCAGCCTACACAAACTAGTTTACAACAGTACACATTAACTCCCTCATCTTCCACCACCACTTTTCCACAGTGAGTTTTTTGTTTAAAATTTTTTAGCGAACTTCAGACCTCTTACTATTATAGTTGTTATAATTATTTGATATAGCAGGCATACCAAGTGCCGAACCTTTAGTAGGAAACTAGTATTTTACGATGGTAGCGAAGGATTGAAGAAATATCTCACATTGTTTTCTTTAGTACCTTCAATTTCATTATCATTATTTTATACAAAATTAGTACCATGCAGCTTTTCATGAATGGAGATTTTGAGTCCCCCTAATCTGTGAATACTCAAAATTTCATTAATGACTGAATATCCACCTATACTGTACTAACTTTAATGTTACCCTTAAAGGCCCAAACTTACCAGAATATTCAACTCACACCTGCTATATGACATATTTGTAGTTTTTAACATCCATTTAGGCAAGATAATACTGTACATTACTTCAAACCATTGACAATAACCAAACTATCATATTTAGAATAATACAGTAATTCAAGTTTAAGGGCGCTAGCTCAAAACCTTGACCTCATTAGCTAAAATGGAGAATTTGTGAGAGTCCATAAATCTTGCTGCTGAGTCATAAGTAGCCATTGTGTGGTCCTTTCTGGTCGTAGCTTGGTGGAAAAGGCTAGGGTGCTAGTCATGACTGAACAGTATTTGTTCAGTCTCTAGGACATCATGCAAATAGTGCAATGGCCTCTCCCTTGCCTCTGCCATTGATAAGTAACCCGTAAGGGTAACCTCTGAATTGATAATCTCTTCAAAAAAGGTGTCGAATCATCTGCATGTAATCCTCGTACAATATAAGGCCTGATCTAGTTGTGTCTGATTAATATCTTTCATGATTTCTATGAATCTTCCCTTATGTTCATATAGCTGAAACAACCTCTCAAATCCAAGATAGAAGACATGCTGAAGACCTTCTGCCTGCTGAAGTAAGCGCTCAAGACCAACCTTTTTATACTTTTATTAATAATGTGTTATATCGTAGGGTTTCTGTGAAATGGGAAATGCAGATTTTCAATAGTTTTTTAAACCATACAACTAGATATAAGGATGGTTACATCAGATATTGAATGGCAATTGGGATCATCCTGGTATAGGCTTGGTCAACAAATCATCTCAATTTTTATTTAGTGGTGTTATTGTGGGTGCTAGCACCTTAACTGCAAAAACAAGTCCCTTGGCTATTGCAGGGATATAGGGTAGTAAACAAGGGGGAATGTTGAAGATTTTAATTTCAAAGGTGCTCCAGAGCAGAATCCTAAAGGTGAGGAAAATACTTCCAATACAGAAAAAATATGGTAACCAATAGCAAATCATCAATGAGAACCAAAATCCCTAGAAAAAGGTTTTCCTTCATCAAAACCCCTTTTTAAGGGTTAATGTGCTATGTTGTCTCCAAGGACTAAGATCAGATAAATAACTGAGTAGACTTGTGTACCATGAAGGACTATTATCTACAACCAAGCAAACAACTAAATCATGGTGGGCAAGACTGCTTGAAGTTCTTCATGAGCATAGATAACTCCCAGGAAGCTTAGTCAGAAAACCATACTCAAGCCTGAATGGTAGCCTTTGACAGTGCAATGTAAAGGTGCTTCTTTAAGTAAAGGAAGACAAGGAAATCCGCAATCCGTATTAGAGTTCCTCTACTAAGGAAATATCCATTTTACAACACCAATTGCAGCAATGGGCCACTTAGCATGGTAGACAGTTGTAGAGGAATGCTTAAGGTATTCAGACTTCTTGTGCAGTGCCTTGTAAAAAGTTTTTCACTCGGAGGAGATGTTTGATAGCCCTCACCTATGAGCCTCTGGGGTAGTTCTCTCGGGACCTTGACCAGGAGATCAAGCAGATTGGAGTACCACTTGGCATAAGGCTATCTGAGGAGCCATCCCACAAGAGGACCAAAGCAGAGAAAGACTTGATTGGAGTCTGCTTGGGCATTGCCCAGTCCCACTCCGACAAATCCTTTGCACTCTTCTTCCCCTTCAGGTTGTACACCTTCCACTGCAAAGGAGGTCACAGTGAAAAAGGAGTGTCGACTGTATATTATCAATCGGGACATTGGTAAACTATGATGCTATGTTTAATTATGGTGTTTGGTGTTATTCGACGGAGCTTGAAGCAATTAAGTGTTTTAATTTGTTTTTACATATTTTGTATGGGAGGATAAAGAATTTCCAAAGAAAAATCATAATTCCACAAGCCAGTACGGTATAAAGATGAAAGAGTTTCTGATAGATGAGTTCTGGCTTTTCTATAGATTGTGTTGATTTGCAAGGCTATTGTCAATATTATTCAGGGGGTCTTTCATTATTTTGTGTAGGTCTTTCATCATGTAATAATTCAGGAGCCTTATTAATTTAAAACTTTCTAACTACGAAGTTTCCAAATTTAATCAGTTTTTTAAATGATGACATCATCCCACTGGTATAAAGTTATTATTGCGTTTTTAAACCTTCTTGGGCATGGAATTTTGCTCTTGCATTGCTTCTAAATATTTACTTAAACCCTTTGAAGCCGAGTCTTTTTATCCTAGCTATTTCAAGTAACCTGTTGGTCAAAAGTGGTTGCACTAGACCCTTCAATGTTATCAAATTGAAACCCCCATAAGTATTGCAATCAAAGAAAGTTAACATTTTTCACCTGCTCTGACGATGCGGAGGATTATCGCAGTAGATATGGAAATGAAGATAAAGTTAATTCAATACTGTTATGCTACTCACTTTGCCTCGATACCATCTCCTGTATGTAGGTCTGGGGTTGTTGAATCTCTTAATAGATATCTACATAAGATAGTGCATGTTGCAAATTATGGGGCCTGAAGTTAAACTCTAACAAATCTCAAAGTATGATTGTAAGTAAGTTGAGGACAGTGGCTCTTTAACTTCCAGATCTCTGCATTGATAATGTTTCTTTAACTATGACTCCTCTAAAATTTTAGGTCTGCTTCTCGATTGCAAATTTACTCTATAGAAACACAGTTAGTCTATTTCTCATTCAATTGAAAAATGGGCTTATTGAGAAAATCTTAAGATTTTTGGTGATCAATCTACACATTTCTGAAGAATTGTTTTACTGTAATTTGTTCATTCCACCTTGTTTTGAGGATTGTTCTCCGGTCTAGTCTTCAGCTGCAGAATCTCATCTTTATTTCTTGGGCAAAAACTTGCAGACTATTAAATTTCTTATTCCAGATCCAGATATTAATCTTTAGCTCTGTCATTCGGTAAGTTCTTTAAGCATGTTGCTTAAGATTTTTCATGATTCTGATCATCCTTTGTATTCAGATCTTCCTAGACTGCCACCCTGTTAGTAGTACTGGATATACAGTTAATTCTAACAGTTGTGCTTTCTCCATCATAAGGCTCAATACTACACAGTATTCTAGAAATATTACAGCTGTGACCATATTTTTGAAATTATCTCCCTAATTATGCAGTTGAAATAGCAGAACCTCAGAAGTTCAAATTTGCAGTGTATGCTGTTATGGTGAACAGGCTGACATAAGTCTCTCTTCATAGGTTATATATGACAGATAAGATATTTTATAATAATTATTCATAACTTCTTATGTAGTTTATTTTTTTCTATTTTCTTTCCTCACAGGGCTATTTTTCCCTATTGGAGTCCTAGTGCTTATATGTAGCATCCTGCTTTTATAACTAGAGTTGTAGTTTACCAAGTAATAATAATAATAATAATAATAATAATATAGAAGGAAAATTCAGGTTATTCCACAAAAATTGAGCCCCCTCCCCCTCCACTACTCTATCTACAGGGCTATCCTTAAGGACAAGAAATTAAAGTAATGCAAACCTCAATTCATATAAAAACCTCTCTCTTAAGGGGAGCAGATGTCATGCATTAAGATTTGCTTCACAATTCTGTTTACACATATTTTAATATACAGTATAGTACATTATGAGCTCTTCATACTAAAACTTTACATCATTCAGACAAATACCTTTTTATTTTTTAACAAAATGTAATTTTTTTAGTTTTTCAAGTTTTTATTATCCTTTAAAATATAATAACAATTATTTTGAAAGTACGTTGTATGATAGCTTTGTTGTAAATACATTTTTTCAACAGCAGGAAATTCAGAAAGTTTACTTTTTTTTTAAGATTTTATGTTTTTATTCAAAATATTTTAAACTTATATATTTCATAAAAATTAAAATTCACCTATTACTTTACCGAAAAGCAAATCCATGAAAAAAATGACAATTTGCCCTAAATTGTATTTTTCCTAGCTATACAAACCCGTAATCATTTAATATAGGAATTCGCTTCAGCTCAGCTGAAACAGCTGAAGAGAAAGCAAACCAGGCAGTTGTGCTGATTGGTTGGCTGGCGGTATGGGGCGGAGCTTAGCTCCGTCCCCCTCTACCGCCAACCCGCTTTCCTCATTCAAACGCTTTAGGCTCAATGTGGAACATGAGAGGGGCGGTAGAGGCGGGCATTTATATTAAATGATTACGGGTTTGTATAGCTAGGAAAAATACAATTTAGGACAAATTGTCATTTGTTCCGACGCAATATACAAACCTCGTAATCATTTAATATAGGATGACTCACTAGTTGGTGGGAGGTCGGCCTTTGCTGCTTGTGGACAGCTAACTGCCTGGATATAGACCTGGTCTCGAATGAGAGCACAGGACTAAATCCACCTACCCCTGTCTCTTGACCCGACATGATGATGGTGGAGTCTGAGAGACTGGGAGCTGCCACATGGTGTGTAAGAGCATCGAGCAACCAGAGAGCATGAACGTAAGAGACACCCGACCCTAGGGTCACAGTGACTGGATGAAACTCCAAAACCAAAAGCCAAAAGGGTTTATACATCCACCGTCCTCCCTGCCTAGCAGAAGACGGGGGGAGAATACTTGTAAACAAACTCTAGCAATCTTACCTTGGAAGACTTGTCTTGATGTATGGAACTCCAAGGAAGGAGACAGAGAGAAAGGCGATCACCTGCAGACTGCTTTCACACTGCCAAACATACCTTAAAATCAAGACAAGAGACTTCCCTGTCCCGGAGGAACTGGAAAGGTCAGACAATAGCTTGAGCTGCTACCATAGGGCCAAGAACAAAGTTGTCCAAGGACTTGCGCGTAAATTCCCTAAGGGTAAAGGCCGTAAAGGTGATCTTGCGTTTCTCAATGCCATCCTTCAGCAATTGGCCCACTGCAAGATTTCTCTTGTAAGCGAGTGAGCTTTAACCCTTGCTGGTGCTTGGACTCTTGAGGAAGTCTCATACACCTTGCGGATGGTCTCACGGATCCAGAAGGATATCGTGTTCCTCGACACCTCCCTCTTGGTTCTGCCGGTGCTAACGAAGTAGTCGAAATTCAGGTCTGAGATGCAGAGTTCGTTTAAGATAGCGCTGGAGACACCTGACGGGACAGAGAAGCCTCGCACCCGAGCCGCCACATCCGGTAAGGAAGGAATAGTGAAGGCCTCGAACCTGGGATTGTGGATCGCTGGGTTCTGAGTCATGGCTACAAACTCTGGTACAAAACTCAAGGAGATCTCCTTCCAACCCTCTGCGTGAGTGACATTACAAGAGAGGCTGTGTAACTCCCCGACTCTCTTCGCTGATGCTAAGGCTAGCAGTAAAAACAGTCTTGAAGGTCAAGTGCCTGTTTGAGGACCGGCTCAAGGGTTCATACGGAGCACGAGTAAGAGACCCGAGAATTAAGGTGACATCCCACTGGGGAACTCTATTTTTCCTCTGGGGACACGACTGTTTGAAGCTCTTAATGAGCATAGAAATCCCCAGGGCGTTGGAGATGTCTATGCCCTTTAGACAGAACACCATTGCAAGGGCAGACCTGTACCCTTTAATGACAAAAACCGAAAGGAGCTTATCTCTGCGAAGAAAGACTAGGAAATCTGCGATCTGAGTCAGAGAGGCTCCAACCGGAGAGATACCCCTTCCACTACACCAATCACTGAAGACCAACCACTTCCCCGGGTAGACTGAGGAGGAGGATCTTCTAAGGTACCCTGACATCTCTCTTGCAGCGAGTCGTGAAAAGCCTCGCATTCTGAGGAGATGCTGGATAGTCTCCCCGCGTGAAGTCTGAGCAACTGCAACGCCTGGTAGTACCTATTCGACAAGAGTCGCCGAAGGAGATTGGGCCAGTGTGGTAACACACTCTTGGTGCCTCGACCAGGAGTGACAACAGATCGGGAAACCACTCCATGTGTGGCCATAGTGGAGCAATGAGAGTCATCCTGAGTCCTGGAGCTACTAGGACCCGGTACAGGACTGCGCGACGCAAGCAAAAATGGGGGAAATGTGTAGCAATCCAGTAGATCCCAAGGATGTTGCAGTGCATCCTCGAACGCAGCCGCGGGATCTGGTACTGGAGAGCAAAACACGGCAAGCTTGGCGTTGTGCTGTGTTGCGAAAGGTCGATGAATGGTTTTCCCCAGAGGTTGAGTACTCGACTTGCGACCCAAGGGTGAAGAGATCAATCTGCCCCTGTTACCTGGTTTCTGCGAAGACTTCTCTTGCCTGGAATGTACCTGGCTGACAAGGTTACGTGTTGACTCTCTGCCCTCAGAAACACCTGCCTCATCAACTGCTGCAAGGGACGTGACAGCGTGCCCCCTTGCTTGTTGACGTGCGTGACCACGGACGTGTTGTCGTACATCAGCACTACCGAGTGCTCTCTCAAACGGGCCTGGAAATGAAAGAGTGCTCTTAAGACTGCAATAATTTCCAGCACATTAATGTGCAGGAGTTTCTTCTCTTCCGGCCACACACCTGACACGACCAAGTCGTCCAGGTGTGCACCCCAACCTTGTGTGGACGTGTCTGTGAACAGATGGAACCGAGGTGGCGGAAGGTTTATGAGAAAACCCTCTTATGAGGTTCTCCTCGTTTAGCCACCAAAGGAGATCCTCCCTTACCTCGCGTTCCATGAGGACCAGACAAGAGGGAGGATCGGTGGCTGCTGACCGCTGGTTCTTCGGACACCACTAAAGGGAGCGGAGATGGATCCGCCCGAAAAGAACGAGCTTCTCCAGCGAGGAAAGGTGACCTAGAAGAGCTTGCCACTGGAGGGCTGGAATGCCGAGTAGATCAGCATTCCCAGATACTTCACATTCTGCTTGGGAATGAGGTTCGACTTCTCGCAGTTCACCACGATTCCCAGATCGCGACAGACTGCCAGAAGCGAGTCTCAATCCTGAATCAACTGCTCTTGCGAGGGAGCGAGAATCAGCCAGTCGTCGAGGTACATCAGTATGCAGATGCCCCTCGAGTGGGCCCAAGCTGCTACCGTCGTGAACACTCACACTTTGGGAGCTGTGCACAGTCCGAAGCACAGGGCTTTGAACTGGTACACCGTGGCCTGGAAGGTGAATCAGAGGTACTTTCTAGACGACCGATGAACTGGTATTTGAAAGTACGCGTCCTTCAAGTTTATCGAAATCATAAAGTCGTACTGCCTGATGGCTAATAACATAGTGCGAACTGTTAGAATCTTGAATGCAGTTTTCTGAACAAAGTTGTTCAATGGCAAAAGGTCGATGATCGGTCTCCAACCTCCTGGTGACTGATCGTGTACGACTTCTAGCACAATCTTCTCCACCATTTCCTGGACCTCCACCTCCAAGGCCAGAGCCTTCAGGTATGTTGGAGCGTATGTGTGGAACGCTATTGGAGTGGAAGGTGGAAGGGGGCCCGATGAAGCACGAATGGGAGCTTGTACCCTTCGGGAAGGGTTGACACTACCCATTCCTCGGCCCCGAAGTGCTGCCATATCGCCCAATGGCGCGATAGGCATCCCCCTACGCTCGGCAGCATGAGAAGTGGAAAGCCAATCTCAGCGTTTCCCTTTCCCTTACCTCTGTTCTTTCCCCAACGTGGAGGAGCTCCCGAGGGAGGCTGAAAGGTCTGTTTGGGGGCAGAACCCTCTGAACAGGAACAAATCTCGGCTGCACAGGAGCAGCAGGAGCACGACCAGTGGTACTCTTGCTACTTCCCGTGGGCTTGGCCTGACTCTGCCTGGCTGCGGATGGTTTCGCGGGACCAGGTCCTTTGAAACTCACAGCCTGCGCCTGGTGGATAATGGAGTCCTTCGAGTCGAGGCGCCATTTATCCCACGCGGCCCGAACTTCCTCTGGTGTACTGCTCAATGTGCTCGGGAGTAGGGAGCTTGGTGTCCCGCGCGAACACTGTGGCCGTATCACACCAGTGGTTGAGCCACGATGCAGCCTTGAGAGCAGCTACAGAGATGAACTCCATAGTTGAAATCTCAGAGGCCGGGAAGGCGACTCTCTGGGATTTCAAGCTCTAAACCGAGGAACCCCCAGCAAACGCTGAGACCGCGGGGTCGAGAGGGAGAGGACAAGACACAGAAGACTGTGACATAGTACCTCTTCTGTCACTGGAGTGGTTGAGGGAGAAGCTTGTTCGAACCTTGGTTCCTAAGCGAGTCACCAGGTCCTGCGAACTGGTCGCTCACTCGGTGCAATGCTCGAGCAGCCTGTCTCAACCAGGGTAGTGTGACAGGCCGTGAACTGCCTTCGGGAGCTCCCCATAGGATCTCCAAGGCTGTACACTTATCTCAGACACTACCTCAGGAGGAGCCCTGAGGCCATTAATCACACGTATGGGGTTAATGATCTCTAGGAACTGCGACTCCACCTCGGGATTGGCGGATCCCTCGGTCCCGCTACATCCGTAGGTGTAGGGGAAGCGACATGCTGCACGGGTGATGACATCCCCCATGAATACCCTTGCTCTGGTCCTAGGACCAAACCAGGCGTGTATTCAGGAGTCAAGGAAGGACCCTGGCAGGGTTCATCCCCGACGGAATGCATTGAGGTTCCCACTGCGACCGACTGCGTGACTAGTCGCTGCGAGCCCCATGAAGCTCCCGAAGGAGCTCGAGCGCGAGCAGGGTCGCTGGGAACTGTAGCGCTCACAACAGGAGGTGTAGACAGGCTAGTCGCGCGAGTGGTGCATGCGGCCTCACCTGTTACATGGCCAGAAAGCATGGGTGTTGGCTGCTTCTCGCGCAGTTGGTATGCGCGAGAGCTATCCTGGTCGAGCACGACTGCCCCCCCATGTCGCGGGCTGAGCCGCAAGGTGGCTCCATGACAGGCCCAAGTCGCGCGGGTCAAGTGCGCGACTGTCTGGGCCTGCTCCCTGCTCACGCAACACATAGAGTCGCTGAGTCGGTCCGCGTGGCTACCCCCGTGGAGGTAGTCGTGCGTACCACAGATTCTTCACGAGAGACCATAGCTGAGATTTGTCGTGCCGAAGCCAGGACTCTCCTTTCCCTGCTCAAGAGCGGTTCAATTCGAGTCTACGCAGTAGATTGGGGGCTCGAGGACCCCGTCACCCTGCTCTGGGAGACGATACCTACGCCCTCGAGCTCGGTTGTCGGGCATGAAGGCCTTGCGTGAGATTCGCCGTGAACAATCCCACTAGTGCGGGGAACACGGGAATCTCGCACATCGCCCTCATTCTGCGGAGGAGAAGAGGTGTCTCGGGGCGCCATGTCCCTTCGATTGCGACTAGCCTTCCTGGCCCTCTTGGCTTTCCTCTTCTTCCCCCTGGGGGAGAAGAGTCAGAGTCAGAAAATGAAGACGAAGAGGAGGAGGAGAGAGGAGGAGGAACTAGAAGAGGAATACCGCCTAGGCTTCCTCTTCTTGTGCCCCCTCCGAGATGCTGGAATGTTGATCGAGGCAACAGCAGACGACACTGGACGAGGATGAACAACCTGAGCCATGTCTGTAGGAAGAGCCATGGTCGGTGAATATGGTGAACCTGAAAAACATTGTATCAGCAGGAGTTTGGCAGATTTTAATTTTAACTGCTTATCAGCAGGAGATTTGGTAGATTTTATTTTTAACTGACTTGTGGGCGAAGCTGTAAAGGGTTTGCCATCAGTCGTTAAAGAAATCTCGGTGATTAAAACCTTACTCTCCCTTGTTTTAACAGGGAGTCCTGCAATTATTTTACTCTTGGAAAAAGTTTGCATTTTGCCAGGAACAAATGCTTTATCAGATACATAGTCAACAAGAACAGGGGCATCAGTAAACATGGGAGTCAATAAAGTTACAACTTAGGGTTGCCAGGTTTCCTAAGTGAGAAAAGGCCAACTTTGATCAACTGCAGCTTTAAGAAGTTGAAAAAGGCCAAAGGTATAGCCTTTAAGGCCAACCTTTTATGATATTGCCAAAGGCTAACCAATTTAAAAAAAAAAGCCAAATTTGATGTCTTTAGCTGAAAAATGCCAACCTAGCATCCCTGTTACAAACTCAATTACATTCGTGTGTTCATCAGCAATCGTATTTTTGGGCTCAAGCCATGGCGTCCTGATGGAAGGTTCCTTTTTGGTAGCTTCCTTGGGTAAATAACTACTAAGATATTCCCAGAGAATTTAA
Source organism: Palaemon carinicauda (assembly GCF_036898095.1). Lineage (NCBI taxonomy): Eukaryota > Metazoa > Arthropoda > Malacostraca > Decapoda > Palaemonidae > Palaemon > Palaemon carinicauda. The sequence goes on along the minus strand of NC_090737.1, from coordinate 40,446,865 downwards.
CCACAGGTTATCACAGAATTCTAACTTCTGGAGCGAGTATCCTAAAGGTTTCCCTTTTAAGACATCGTATATCAACAGGGGATGCATGTATTAACGCGCCACATAGCTATCTACACCCCGAACAGAGTTAATGCTTCGGTGTGTAAAGGCGGAGAATAGCTGGGAGCCGTTCCATAGCTAATCTCATCCGTGGCTACTTTTGGTACTCGAGACGTAAACAAACGGGCGCCATTGCTTAAATGACGTCACGTCCGTCTTCATCCTTTGTACAGTAGCTCGCCTTACTTAGACGGATTTTCCCTGTGCTATCTTTATCGCCTTGCATCTTTATCATGTCGCTACCTTCGGCCTCGCCTTCTTCTGGAAAGTTGAGTACAAGGTTCCAGTGTTGTTTAGTTAAGCTCTGACCGTAAAGTAAATATTACTTTTCGAGATAATTGTTGTTTTGTGGCAGAGCTGTGCCTCTACCGGACCCGCCATTTTATGGCGTCGTTGTTCTGCATGCCTTATTTAGTTAGCCACAACAACGCTTCCGGCCTCATTTACTAATCGATAACATTAGTTTATTTAGTCTTCATAGCTAGGAACTTTTATATCGTGTTTTGACGCTTTTTTACCGGTCATCGATTGACCCCATACCAGTTGGCTACTATAGCCCCCAGGCCAGAGCGCCTATATATTAGTGTTCATGCATGATTTTATCAGTGATCCTAGGCTTACTTATGAAGAAAGTGGCATTATTTTACAATACTATTGACTGTGAGGCAAGTGTTTTCGCCTTCAGGGACCATATAGGGGATAGGTTAGTTAGTGTGCCTTCCTAACCTAACCTACATGTAGGACCCCTATATGCTTCCTTCATCCCCCTGCCCTTGGGCATTCCCTCGGTGTAGCCTTGCTCCCTTTACCACGTAAGGGGATCAAGCTCTTACCAGAGTATGTTATCGCCTCTCTCTCCTCCCTAAGGGAATGAACCCCCCTTAGGGTTGTGCCTGAGAGTGAGGAACGGCTAGTCTTTCCTCTATTGCTAGGACTAAGTCTACGACTGTCCTGCGATAGCGATATGTCTTCTATCCTTCCTAGTTCAGGACGTTCATCCCTGCTCTAGGTTAGGTTTTGGAAGGGTAATTCTGTTCCTTGCTGAAACTGTACCCATGCACCGTTTCAGTCAGGCTGCCTTACCTTAGGTTAGGGAGTGTCCTCCCTTCCTTAGTGGCCGCTCTGGTACAGAACCCCTTCCATGGAAGAGACTTCTCTTCTCCCCTCCCCACCTATCTCTTGTATAGCCTAGCCTATACTTAGGTTAGTCTATACCCATCTGTCCCCTGTCCTACAACTCCTCCTTAGGGTGGAGTGATAGGGCTACCTTGAGCTTCTGTGTACAGTCCGCTCTGGTACATATACCCTTCATAGTGTCCTATGGGGTTAGTCACTGGATGTGTTCTGTATACAGGGGTCTCCCCCTCTTTGGGTGTCCCCTAGCCCTCCCTTGGGCTACCCTAGCTCCCGGTCCTCTGCGGCCCCTGCTTCTGGGTGATAGAGCCAGCCTCTATCATGGGTACACCCTCTCAGGGGGGGATGTCTGGGAGTCCATGGCTGGACTCCTTACATCCCTCCCTCTGTCTCTTTCACTATCTGGGTGCCGGTCCCTTGCCGCCTCTACTGTCGGCGATAACCACCTCCTACCTTGGTGACTCTCCCCATACCCCCATGGCCGCCAGTCCTCCGTGTGCCGAGGGACTGCCGCCTGCCGCCGGCTTCCAGCCGATGGTTCTCCCCCTTCCTCATAGCTTGGCCGTCCGCCCGCCGGCCGGCCCCCGGAGTGCCGGCAACCCGGTTCTGCTATAACCATCCTTGTTCCTGTCACCAATCTGGCATCCTCCGGCTGCCGGAGCCGCCGCTCCCTCTGCCGGCGTGCCGCCGTTGTGCCGGCGGCCGCCACCCTGGTATTACTCTTGACTTATATTGTCTGTCCTAATGCCAGAAACTCTGCTGGAGCGGCCTCCAGCGTGCCGGAGGTCTGCCCGAACCTTCCGGAGGCGTCAAGACGACTTGCACCCCCTTCTACTAGCTATCATCTGATACTGATAGCCCTACACTTCAACCAGATGGCCTGTTTACGTTAATGGATCAGTACCTTGGTACTGTTCTACTGGTAATCATGCTGTCCTTTTGCATTCTTCAGATTTCCAGCATGCTGCGTGTATCTTAGCGCGGCTGGTTGCCGGAAGCAGTTACCCTTGGGGATCCTTTAGCCCTAATTTGGGACTGAGTGGCCTCAGTCCCAAACTTATCCTTGGCAATTCCCATGGAATTCCATTGCCCTATGGACTTCTACTGGAATTCTATCCTGCGCCTTCGGCCACCTCGGATTATCCAAGGATGAATCTTACGGTAACCAGCCGGGCGGGATGCATGGAGTATGTTTCTTTACTATCTCAATCCTCTGTGCATCACACCCTTTATCAAGTTAAAATTAATGATTAATATTAACTTAGCTTAAGAGCCATTCTTATGACTCCCCCCATACTCATTTTCTCTTTCTTCCACAGGAGGAGCAGATGAAGTGTGACTTCGACTTCTGCGCTGTGAAATGCCCGCACTTCTACGGGCATACGGCTTGCAGGACTCACGCCCCTTGTGCTAACAAGAAAGGGGATTTGAAATTCTGGGACCCGCTGAACTGTACGGTCTGCCAGGCTCACCTAGTTGATGCCTTCCATAACCCTCCCTCAGCGGAGGTCAGGGACACTTCTCGGGAGAAGCTACGCAAGTGGGTGCGTGGCTTCCAGAAGAATGCCACCGAACCGTACCTGGCCACTGAAGAATTGAGGTCACTTCTGTTCCCAAAGGCCTCCCCTGATTCTGTGGTGCCCAAGGATTTGATCCCCACTGTCCAAATTACGGTGGAACCAGATGTAGTCATGGCCCAGTCCATGCACGAGTGCCGCCTGAATTCCGAAGATGATGAACACATGTCGGATATTTCGGTGGACACGGAGAAGACTCTTATGGCTCAAGGTGCTGAAGATGATGAAGACCAGGTGGAATATGCCGAGTCGGAGCAAGAGGTCGCTCCTCCTTCCATCACCGCCCCTACTCCTACACCGACGGAAGTGTCTCTCCCGTCTACCTCCACTACCCCGGAACCCTTGCCATCCACCCAAGAGATGCTCCGGATGATTAAAGCCATCATGGATGACAGGCTGAAGGAAAATCAGGAGTTCATCAGGTCCATGATAGGATCCAAAGAACCGAAGAAGATCTCGGTTAAGGATCTCTCTGCTTGCTCACATGCCAACCCAAGGAGGTATGCTGAGCATATGGTTATAGCGACCGGCAGGATCTTCGTCAGCGACAAGATCGGCACGGTCCCCCTGGAAGACGTGGAGTTCTTCCCAAACTTCGAGGCCTACCCGGACTGTTACGTCCGGCTTCGCTCTGAACCTGCCTCTAAAGAAGAGACCGAACCAAAAGAGGAGATAGTGTTCGATCTCGCGAAGGCCCAGGCTATGCTAGCCAACACGTTTAAAAGTAGGGGCTTTACCTGCTCTAAGCTTCCGGCCCTGAGCAAGAAGCACCCTACTTACGTCGCACCCGAGGATGCAGTCTTTCCATTCATGGAAAAGGCCTTCGCTGCGTGCCTCAAGGCTGTGGAAGAGGGAAAAGCCTGCCCTGCACTGGAGGAGTGCAGACCCTTCTCCATAGTGACTCCCCCTGACGCTCGACACTGGAAGGACATCCAGCATACTTTCGTGGTGGGAAAGCTATATCCTGACGTCGCTGGACGTCAGTTTAATGAAGACCTCCCGAAACTCAACGATCACCTCCTTCGTCGGGAACAAGATACGAAGGAGAGGCTCGCAGCATCCATGTCCCACCAGGTCCAACTGGACATCATGGCCTGTGACACCAGAGTACCAGACCTCTACATGGTACTTGCCAAATCCCACATGGCAACCCTGGTGAAGGACATGTACCACTTCATGAAGGCTCGGAGAGCCTGTCGTGAATTCGTGTTCGCAGGTGCCACTGTGAAACATGAACCCCGGAGGCTGATTTCCTCCAACATCTGGGGTAAACACCTCTTTCCTTCTGACCTTGTGAAGGAGATCACCGACAAAGCCGCCACGGAGAATAGGAACCTTCTCCACAAGTGGGGCATGTCAAAAAAGAGGAAATCCTCTCAGGACGACGAACCTCAACCTAAGAGGAAATCTTCCAAACAGAAACCCCAGCAACGTCAAACAAGACGTCAGTTTCCGGGACCCGCTACCTCCCAAGTGGCAGCTCAGCCACAGCAGACCTTTCAGCTGGTCACCCAACCGGTTTTGTCACAGTCACCGGTTTTCACCCCTGCTTTCGAGCAACAGACGACTACCTTTCGTCCCAAAGGTAGAGGCTCAAGCAGAGGTGCAGGCAGAGACGCGTCTCGCCGTCCCTCCAGAGGCAGAGGAGGAAAGGGAGCTAGCGGCCGAGGCAGTAAGCCCTCGGGACACCAGAAGCAATGAAGTGCTTCCGGTGGGAGGAAGACTCCGCCAATTCCAGGATCGTTGGACCTTCGATCCCTGGGCACACAGCATCGTCAAGAAGGGTCTAGGCTGGAGTTGGACTCAACCACCCCCAACATTCCAGCAATTCTTCCAACAATCAACCCTAGATCTCTTGAACAAGAAGGTGATAAGGAAGGTAAAGTCCACCAGGTTCCAAGGGAGACTGTTTTGTGTCCCCAAGAAAGACTCCGACAAACTCAGAGTCATTCTGGACTTATCCCCCCTCAACAAGTTCATAGCGAACGACAAGTTCAAGATGCTGACTCTTCAACAGATAAGGACCCTTCTGCCTCGAGGTTCTTACACGGTCTCCATAGACCTGGCGGATGCCTACTGGCACGTTCCAATGAACCATCACGCTTCCTCCTACCTAGGATTTCGACTCCAAAGGAAAAGCTACGCCTTCAGGGCCATGCCCTTCGGCCTCAATGTGGCCCCTCGGATCTTCACAAAGCTGGCGGACGCCATAGTACAACAGCTCCGCCTCCGAGACGTCCAGGTGATGGCCTACCTCGACGATTGGCTAGTCTGGGCTCCATCACCCGAGGATTGTTTAAAATCCTGCAACAAAGTCACCCAGTACCTAGAACACCTGGGATTCAAGATAAACGTGAAGAAATCTCGCCTCTCTCCAGCTCAGAAGTTCCAATGGTTAGGAATCCAATGGAACCTTCAGTCACACTGCCTTTCCATTCCCCAGAAGAAAAGGAAGGAAATAGCAGGGTCTGACAAACGACTACTGAAATCCAAGCGGATCTCAAGACGCCAGCAGGAACGAGTTCTAGGCTCTCTACAGTTCGCCTCAGTAACAAACCCAGTGCTTCGTGCACAGCTAAAGGATGCCGCGGGAGTCTGGAGACGTTCTGCATCCATCGCTCGAAGAGACCTCAAGAGACGGCTCCCAAACAGACTTCGACTTCTCCTCAAGCCGTGGTCGGAAGCAAAGGCCCTGAAAAGGTCCATTCCTCTTCAACACCCACCTCCATCACTTAACATCCACACGGACGCTTCGCTGGAGGGTTGGGGAGGTCACTCCCACCAAAAACAGGCTCAAGGCACATGGTCTCCCCTGTTCAAGACGTTTCACATCAACATCTTGGAGGCCATGGCGGTCCTTCTAACTCTGAAGAAACTCTCCCCGCCTCCCTCGATCCATATTCGTCTAACCCTAGACAACTCGGTGGTAGTTCGATGTCTCAATCGCCAAGGCTCAAGATCGCCCCAGATAAATCAGGTGCTTCTCCCAATCTTCCGTCTGGCAGAGAAGAAGAAATGGCACCTGTCTGCAGTTCACCTACAAGGATTCCGCAACGTGACAGCGGATGCTCTATCTCGGACAAACCCGATAGAGTCGGAATGGTCTCTAGACGCAAGATCATTCTCCTTCATCTCTCACCAAGTCCCAGAACTTCAGATAGATCTCTTCGCAACGAGCGACAACAATCAACTTCCTCGGTACGTGGCCCCATACGAGGACCCCAAGGCAGAAGCAGTGGATGCCATGTCACTGGACTGGAACAGATGGTCCAAGATCTACCTGTTCCCTCCCACCAACCTTCTGCTGAAAGTCCTCTCCAAGCTGAGAACCTTCAAAGGGACAGCGGCCCTAGTGGCTCCCAAGTGGCCCCGGAGCAACTGGTACCCCCTGGTCCTGGAGCTGCAGCCCAAGCTGATCCCTCTCCCGGGCCCAGTTCTCTCCCAACAAGTACAGAAGTCGACTGTCTTCGCTTCATCATCGAAAATCAAGGACCTTCATCTCATGATTTTCTCTCCCTAGCCGCAAAGAAGAGGTTTGGGATCTCGAAGAAAAGTCTAGACTTCCTCGAGGAATACAAGACCGAATCCACAAGACGGCAATACGAATCATCTTGGAGAAAATGGGTCTCTTTCGTCAAGACAAAAAATCCTAAGGAAATCACAATTGATTTCTGCATGTCCTTCTTCATTCACCTTCATGGACAGGGATTAGCAGCCAATACGATTTCAACTTGCAAATCGGCCTTGACTAGACCACTATTGTATGCCTTCCAAATTGATCTGTCCAGCGACATCTTCAATAAACTGCCGAAAGCATGCGCTCGTCTACGCCCAGCACCCCCACCGAAACCGATCTCCTGGTCATTGGACAAGATGCTCCATTTCGCCTCCAACTTAGATAATGATTCATGCCCTCTCAAGGATCTGACTCAGAAAGTTATATTTCTCTTTGCTCTTGCCTCAGGAGCCCGAGTCAGCGAAATAGTGGCATTGTCAAGAGAAGAGGGTCATATCCTGTTTACTGATTCAGGAGACATTACCCTCTCCCCGGATCCGACGTTTCTCGCCAAAAATTAATTACCCACCAAAAGATGGGGCCCCTGGAGAATATGCCCCCTGAAGGAAGATGCCTCTTTATGCCCAGTAGAGAGCCTCAAGGTCTATCTTCGCAGAACTTCGAACTTTGGTGGAGGCCAACTCTTCAAAGGAGAAACATCGGGCAGCGACCTGTCACTGAAACAACTAAGAGCGAAAATCACCTACTTCATTCGCAGAGCGGATCCCGACAGTACACCCGCCGGTCACGATCCTAGAAAAGTTGCATCGTCTCTGAATTTCTTTCAGAGTATGGACTTCGAAAGCCTTAAAAGCTTCACAGGCTGGAAGTCCTCGCGTGTTTTCTTCAAACATTATGCGAAACAAGTGCACGAAGTCAAACATTTTGTGGTAGCCGCAGGTAGTGTTATGAAACCTGCACCTAGCTCTGCATAGAACAGTGAGTTACTTGGGACTCTAACTCTTCGGGTGCCTATGTTGACCCTCGAGCGATACATAGTGATGTCGAAAACACTTAGTGCTTTCTTATAACTGTTCTTATCCCAGGTGAAATGTCATAGTTGTCACACAAGTGCCGCATGCCTAGAGCATGATGTGTTTTAATTAAAGACTAACGTTCCTCGAGAACGAGTGCCTACTAATAAATTTGAAATTCCCTTTCAGATTCAAGAGCAAGTCTTTATTACTATGTACATTATAATTACTGTAAATTAACTTTACTTATTGCTGTAATTCATTTAATTTCTGCAACTGTGAAATAAAATTTCTATTTTATTACTTGTGCGTCTCACTCCGCTCCTACTTACTAGGAAATACATGCCTGTCATAGTTTTATTATCCCCTTTCCTTATGGTTCATGGAGATTTTAAGGTCCTAACCCTTATTTTATATTCACTCTTACAACGTAATATTCCAATACGAATACTTACTCTTCATACCCTGGAGACGAAACCAACCTTCTCAGCACACAGTGTCCAACCACCACTTGTCTGCCTTCCAGAATGTTCCGATACGAATGCCAACCATTCAGTCTCGTCTCCAAGTTCTTCAGGTTCTTCTAACAAGGTGAATAGCCCTTCAATAACCACTTTGATCTCGGCATGGCCCGTGGGAACTTCACTGCCAAGGGGGGCAGGAAGATTCTTCCCTACGGTTCTTTATTAAGATTACTATGCCATTTTGTTCAAAGCCCTTGGCACTTACCAATAGGGGAAAATCTACCACGATACATTGATTCTCTGGTATTCTTCCATCAGGACGCCATGGCTTGAGCCCAAAAAACGGATTTTGAGCGAAGCGAAAAATCTATTTTTGGGTGAGATAGCCATGGCGTCCTGATGGACCCTCCCTGCTACTTCGTCCAGTTTTTAGGTCCCACCCTGCTCGGCTGTATCATGGTGATCGGCAAGCAACTGGCTTCAGGATGAAGACGGACGTGACGTCATTTAAGCAATGGCGCCCGTTTGTTTACGTCTCGAGTACCAAAAGTAGCCACGGATGAGATTAGCTATGGAACGGCTCCCAGCTATTCTCCGCCTTTACACACCGAAGCATTAACTCTGTTCGGGGTGTAGATAGCTATGTGGCGCGTTAATACATGCGTCCCCTGTTGATATACGATGTCTTAAAAGGGAAACCTTTAGGATACTCGCTCCAGAAGTTAGAATTCTGTGATAACCTGTGGTTAAATTCTCTGGGAATATCTTAGTAGTTATTTACCCAAGGAAGCTACCAAAAAGGAACCTTCCATCAGGACGCCATGTCTATCTCACCCAAAAATAGATTTTTCGCTTCGCTCAAAATCCGTTTATTCAAATGATGTTGTTGAAGCTCTTCTGCCATATGTAAATGGCGTCTTAACCCTTTTACCCCCAGGCTCTTTGGAAATGTCCAACCCTTAACCCCCAAGGGGTTATTTTTTCCCCAGCACATTTTGCAGCATATTTTCTTTAAATTGCTCTAACAGCCTTAATTTTTGTCATAGAGAGGTCAGGTTGGTCTCATTCTCTTGGAAAATGCCTGAATTTTCTTAAAAAATTATCAAAAATATGAAAAAATAATTTTTTATAGCATTTTTTTGCATGGACGTACCGGTACGTCCATGGGGGTAAAGGGATGGCTTTTGTGAAACGTACCAGTACGTCCTTTGGGGGTAAAAGGGTTAACAAATTTAAGTCAAGCTTACCTGATAATCTGAGAGACGCCAAATTTCCCCCTTCCTACCAAGTAACATGTCGTCATCGGTATCAGCAATCTGTCGGGTGTCTTTCGGGATCGCCGAAATAGCAGTAGTGCTAAGGTCAACCCCCCCCCGGCGAAACCCGAGAAAACCCCGACAGGTTGTGAATCCGGGCTTCCCAAAATGGCGGCCAGGATTCACACTACGGGAAGGAGAACCTTGAGAGCAAGGTTTTCCCCTGTATGTCGAGCAGAGCGTGTGCGGGTCTACAGAAAGTGACAAATGCCACCCACTGCAACTCCCGCCACGGCCTGCACAACATCGCATTTTAAAGAGTAAATTTCTCCTTCATAACAAAGACCAATCACTAGTACACAAGCACAAGAGAAGGCAAAGGGCTGTAGCGTAGAGAGTGGAGAGTAGCACAACCATCTGCATTGAGCCGAAGCGAGTGAATGAGGAAAGCGGGCTGGGCGGGGGAGGGGGGGGGTTGCAAAGCTAAGCTCCACCCCATACCGCCAGCAAACCAATCAGCACAACTGCCTGGTTTTCTTTCTCTTCGGCTGTAACGAATTCCTATGTTGAATGATTATGAGGTGTGTATATCGCATCGGAACAATTAATATTTTTCTCCTCTTTCTATTGATACAGTTACTTTTAGAATTGGAAAATAAATAACAATCGATTGATTTAATTTTATGAGGATAAGTATGTTTTCTAAATATTAGCCTCAAAGACTTCATGTAATTTTAGTTTTGCACTTTGAAAAATTAAAGTAATAACTTCAAAATTACCTTACCTGTGGTGTAATTCTAACTGGGTTATATATTTCATCTGTTCCGTTGCCTATTCTTGTATTATGGCTTCTGCCCCTGTTACTTGGTGTATTTATTGCTTTTGATATGTTTATTGGAATTATAAAAAATGTAAAACACTTATGAGATTGTGCAGAGTGACATATGTTCATGAAAGTAAACAAACTGACATATTTACAACAACTCACTCAAGTGGGACAACTCACTCAAGTGAGTTGTCCCAGCTGTTTCGTAATTTCATGAAGGTTGGTAATTCTCCTTTAGATGTGTGCGATTGTCAGATGTATGAGAAAAACTTTATAATTATTACGGGAATACCAAAAGGGCAGTACAAAAAGTACATCTGTCAAACTTCAAATGCAGACGATGGAAATAGGATGACATCATAATAAAAAAAGCTGTATCTTCGTTATTTATCAAGATAATCATATAAAACTTCTTTGGGGTGTTATATGATATGTTTTCCTTTACATACACCAAGTAACTTTTTTCAATGCCTGAAAAATATTGACAAAAAGTCGTGGCGGCTGGTCCCCTTAACATCGATAGTAAATAGTGTACACAACAAGCAAGTTAGATGTTGTGTATGAAGCAGTGGTTCCCAAAATGGGAGGATCTGCCCCCTGGGGGCAGTGGATTGATATTGGGGGCCGATGAGGCAAAAGTTGGGGTTGGGGGCGACAGGGTGCCATTAAAAGCATTTAGGCAATAGATAGCTTACTTTTTCTTTTTTGTAAAGTCTTAATGACAAAACCTATGTTATAAAAACTAAGACAGAGAAACTCATAAGCAGTTTATAGAATAGATAGTGGATTTGACATTAGGATTATAAATGAATGCATAACTCTGTTACCTAGTTTAAAGCGGAACAATGGTGGCACATGGACGTCATCTGGAAGCCAAGGGAATGCCATTCTGAAAAAGTTTGGGAACCACTGGTCCAGAGCAAACAGAATAGGAACCTTACAGCTGAATGTCATCTTTTATGGCAGATCTTGGTAGTAACCAAAAGTAACCCGTGAAGTTAACTTGAAAATTCACATTTTTTGTGCAAAACTGTAAAGTATAAATGCACTTTGTTCCTGCTTAAAATATAAATCATTGTCTTTTAAATAGGGAGATGTTTCCAATGTGACCTGGAAAAGCCATGAAAATCATTTAAAAAGGAGTTAAATGACAGTTGGTGAGGGGGGCAAGAAGCCCCCCCACACCACCACCACCACCACCACTTATTGGAAGGGCCTCACTTTGTTTTCAGCAGCAAGCTACTATGGACACACACTGAATAAATTTTCCATTTTCTTTTTCCATCAGAAAGTGAATGCTGGATGTTAGTTTCAATGGTGATGGATGTGAAGCAAGAGATAAGTAGATCTACACTCTCTCTGGGCATCTTGTAGGGGGCATGATTGTTCGCAAATATCCCTGTATGCCGAGTGCAGGTTGTAGCCTCCTGTGCATTGGCAGGTTTATGCCCTGAGTTGGAAAAAGAAAGCTAAACCTTCACCAGTGTCTGTATTGGCAATGTCCAAGAAGACAACAAAGAAGTATTTTGCTTTGTCCATCTCTTCAATGGCTGTGTGTCTTCGGGGAGTGTGGGTCAGGAGCAAGGAGCCCTCAGATCTGCATCAGCAGGCTTTTCAGGTTCTGTTGGGATGTTGGATTCCCCCAGTGTTCACCACACCCCTTTGAAGATTAGAAACGCTTCATCTGTCTCCTCGAATGTGACCGAAAGAAGTCTTCGGCCTCCTTAGGTTTTTCAGGTAGGCCCTCAATGACATTGTTGAGGGAACTGGTAGCTAAGACTACCTCTCCTCTAGTATCACTAGTGCCAGTGTCAACCGTGGTGATGCCAGTGGTAAAAGACTGTTAAGGCTAATAGAATGACACCTTTGCCAGCGGGAGAGCTCTGCACTGGTAGGTATTGAGCCGCAGGTTGGACTTAAGTCAGCACCGGTACTTGGAGTTATCCCGTTTACCCCTGACTTGGTCACCTACGTGTAAGCCACTTTGTCTGAAAAATAAAGTTCAGGATGGAAACAGTATGGTCTGTGATGTGTTCGATCAGAGAGGGAGACTTCATGCTCTTGGTGGACCTGAAGGGTACATACTTTAAATTAACTGTGCATCAGTCCTCTATAGTACCTCTACCTCTCCCTCTACTATACGTTGACGTGTTCAAAACTCTGTGCTTTGGACTGTTTATGACACCTTGTTAGCAGGAGTGGGCCCACTTGCAAGGGATACGTCTGCTGATGTATCTCGATGATTGGCTGATTCTGGCCTCCTCGTAGAGGCAGTTTCTACAGGATTGACTCTGGATTCAAGCTTTTTGTCACAATCTGGGGATTGTGATAAACTAGGAGAAATCAAATCCTATACCCAAGCAGAGGTTGAAGTACTTGGGCATGCTGATACACATGACAGCAGCAAGGATCTTTCCATCACACAATTGTATTAGCAAGCTCAAGGAGGTCGCGTGACCATTCCTGTTCGGCACTGGCAATCTTCTTGGCCACATTTCCTTGCTGGAGAAACTCGTCCCACATTGACGCCTCCACCAGAAATCTCTCCAGTAGTGTTTGAAGGATGACTGGTCAGCTGTGAGGGATCCCCTGTTCCTTATTGTACTAGTGAGACAGGAGGCTCCAGTAAATCTTCCCTTGTGGATCCACTCAACTCTCCGCCTCCATACATGTGTCGAAGGAGTGGTGAGGCGGACATCTGAAAGACCAGGTTGTCTCAGGTGTTTGGTCACAAGAAGAAATGCATGTCCATATCATTGTTCTGAAAATATAAGTAGCTGTTCTACCTTGCAAGCATTCCAAGAACATTTGAGGAGGCACTCTGTTATGTTGATGAGCGACAACACCCCCGTAGCGGCCTACATCAACAAGTAAGGTGGCAAGGTTTGGTGAGCTGACAAAGCGGGTGCACAAATGTTTCAGCCAGATGTATGTTGGTTTTATGCTCTGTAGAGTTCCTCAGGGATCAACCTGTATGCCACACAGTTAAAAAAAAAGCTCCCTTTGTTTTGCTCCCTTGTTCCAGACCCATGAATCATGTTCAAAAACACCTTCCAACACCCATGGGATCATCTGAACGAGTACGCTTTTGCTCTATTCAGCCTGATCCACGCATTAATCACCCATTTGTTGATTATGCAAGAACTATGGATAATCCTGGTGGCTTCCAAATGGCACATGCTGAATTGGATCCTAATCTGTTAGCACTTGTAGTCGAGGTCCCAAGAGAGCTACCCTAATGGTCCAGTCTCCTCTGTCAGCCACATCTTCAGAGGTACCACAAGTTCATGAAGTCTTTGTAACTTTATGGTAGAAGGCTATCCAGCATCTCTTCAGAGTGAAAGGCTTTTCATGAGGAACTGCACATGACATGTCTAGTTACCTGCTATGGTCTTTTGCAGCTGTCTACCAGGGGAATTGGGCAATCTTCTGCAATTGGTGTCATAGAAGGGATAGTTCTCCACTTGGAGCAACTATTACAGATCGCAGATTTTTGTGCCTGTTAAAGGCTACCACTCAGCCTTAGGCATGGTTTATCGACTTAAGCGTATAGAGCTCACCTTTTTTGTGGGAGCTCTGTGCTTTTGGAGAGCTTCAAGCAGTCTTGCTCATCCAAGAACCTCAAGCCCTTAGAGTGGGACGTGATCCTCGTCCTCAAGACTTACTCGTACCCCGTATGAGCATTTGAGAAGGTTGTTAGACAGAGATCCAAGTCTCAAGACTGTCATTTTGCTAGCCATTGCATCAGCGAAGAGAGCAAGTCAGTTACATGGTCTCTCTTACTTAGTTTTGTGGCAGAGTTTGTGTCCAAAACACAGAACCTTCAGCTTATGACCTCAGGCTCAAAACCTTCTGCATCCCCTCTCTACATGATGCATCAGGTGTCCTATGAAGTTTCTGCAGTGCTATCTGAAGAGAACCCGAAACCTCAGGTCTGAGTGTCAGCAACTCTTTGTTAGCACTGGCAGGATCAAGAAAGTTATATAAAGGAACACAATCTCTTTCTGACTTTGTGAGATAATCCGTACAGTATATGCCTCGACGGCTGAGAGATTCGAGGTACCAGCCAGAACCAGAGCTCATGAGGTCAGGGGTATAGGCCTTATCTTTGCCTTCAAGATAAACCTTTCAGTAGGCCTAGTGTTGAAGTCTTGGGTTTCAAAATGCCAGACCACCTTCATGGCCTTTTATCTACAGAAGTATACCCACCAAGTCCCTTGACACCTTTGTGCTTGGTTCTGTGGTGGCTGCTTAAATAGTTGCATAACCAACCCAGCTCCCACATGAGACAGGAAGCATGTGTAGATGTAAATCTTGAATTGGTGATAGAATGACTGGCTATTCTTCATTTTTACTGTCCCCTTTCTTGGGGTCGAAGCTGTTGGAATGTTACATTCTGTATCTGACTTGATGCCATTAAGATACACTTCTAACCTCCATTCTTTAATCCTAAAGTGTCTCTCCCATCTTCCCTAACAAGGGGATGGATGGTGAAATTTATATGAACTCACTGATCATCATCATCCTCTTGCTTGAGGGTACACTTGGGCACACTAGTCTTTATTATTTTTCTTCCTCTTGTTTTTTCTTCTATTTTTTATAGTTTATATATAAAAGATCTATTTTAGTGTTGTTACTGTTCTTAAAATATTTTATTTTAACTGTTAATTACTTTCTTTTGTAGTTTATTTATTTCCTTGTTTCCTTTCCTCACTGGGCTATTTTTCCCTGTTGGAGCCCTTGTGCCTATAGTATCCTACTTTTTCAGCAAATAATAATAATAATAGTAATGATAATGATAACAATAATAATGATAATTATATTATTCCTGACTGATTTTCTCTTCGGAGGAAGGATTTCTTCAGTTGAACATGTACAATTCATCTTGGACAGGCCAGGCCTTATTAGTCTTCTCATCCCTATGAAAGACAGGTAGGCAGTTGTACTCCTGTATGGAACCAGCCAGACTGATATTTCCAGGGAAGAAAAGAAACCATCCAGTTTAGTTCTAGGAATACTTCTGACTCACCAAGCAGTGAGTCTCCATGTTTAAAGGATGATTGTATTTGTTTTGTGTAGAAACAGATCACAAAATTTTAAAGTAATTTAGAGTTTTCCTGGTTTTACTAACCTTTTGCCTTTAAGTTAAACTTCCCTCCTCAACCACCCCTCTCAGTCCTGAGCAGAAAGGTCAAGGTGAGGCTCTTTCAACGGGTCGAGGAGTAGGGGCGTGTTCACCACCTGTCTTTTAACTCCTCGTTAAATTATTTTAATAGCTGTTCCAGCTTACACTAAAAAATCTCCCTATTTAAAGAACTCGGGTTTGCATAGCAAGGAAAAATAAAAATTACAGTACTTTAAAAATGTGTGGATTTTATTTTGTAGTTGGGTACATGCACATTATTCATATGCTTATGGGGACGTTTTTAAAACAAAGAATCAAATGTAATACAATACTTAGGATTATTTTTGTGATTTATTTATTCCACGTGAAAATTTTGTGTTAAGATATTTAATATAGGAGTGAAAATACATTAAAGTATATGTGATTCATATAAAAGATATTTAAAAAAATGCCCGACAGTAATGAATAAAAAGATGAGAATTTGAAGAATGAATAAAACATCTCATAGCCCGTGAAAGAATAACACCATACAAATATAAGTAAAATGATGAAATCTATTGCTTGGATATAGTGAAGTGTAAAGTGTATTCTAAAGTGAGTGTTAGAATCTTAAGCAAATTATTGCCTTTATGTTTCATTTTAAAATGAGCATAGGCATACACATTTACCAGAAATGAAAGTTCTACTCTCTTGGTGGATGACTGATTCCCCTATTAGGTGTAAGCTCCTACATATCTCAACTATCCATATTTGTACAGTACCTTGCTTTTGCTGAGATCTCTATACTAGGTAACCTTTTTCTAGTTTCATGAAATGTTTGTGCTTTTCGTCTTACTTGTGGATTTTGTGTTGTTCAGAGCCTCTTCACATATGTTCTTCATGTGTGTTGATTTTGGGATTAAATTAAGTATTTGTATGTTGTGCTTTGTGCATACTTTCCAAACCCAGTTCGTGTTGATGAGATGTCAGATACTGTATCATTTCATGGTAGGCATATCATCATTAAGTAAGGTAACTCTCAGTGATTTCTACTTTGATAAATCCATGAAGAATGACATGCTTTCTTCTAATGTTCCTTCGGCCTCTTTCCAGCCATGTTTAGCCTCTGGTTGTACTCCTTTTGCCCCATGGGTCTCATCCTTTGCTTCAGCCTCTTCCCCTCATACTGGTCCTTATCCAAATTCTGCTGCTACTGTAAATCATATGATCCCAGTTCTTGCTCAGATATTAAAGTTTTATGCAATTCTTTTCTGAGTCAAGCTTTGTCAGTATCCCTTTTCCTTATGTCCTCCCTCCTTTATTCAGGAAAAAGATCTTACTCTTTCTTTTACCGTTCTTCTAACTCTCCTTCCCATGTTCCCCAACCTCTTTCTTTCCAAGTCTTGCACCTGTTCCTTACTGGATAAGCTCAACAATCATCGCTCTTCCTCTTTCAGACCAAGTTACCATTTATGTTCTGGTTATTATTACTTTTCAGGTTCTGGCAGAATGGCCCTCTAACATTCCATGCAACAAACTTCAGAGATAGGATATGCTCAGATCTTCAGCAGTTTTCTCCTGGAAGTTCCCACCTTAATAGGTACATGTTTATGATCCTGGACTCCCAACCATTTTTTCAGCCATCCCATCCAATGTTTTGCTAAACGTGATGTTTGCCATGCCTCTGACCATGCTTCTCATAGTACCTCTGACCATGCTGCTGACCTCAGCATTAATTTTTGTATTAATAGGGATATTGAAATTGCTACTAACAAACCCCATGCTCATGACAAAGTTTGTTCTTCCTTAAGTATGGACTGTTCTTCTGCCAACAAGAAATTAAATGAAAAAGGCGCTTCATTCAAGTTCCTCTTTCACTCGCTCCCGGATTCCTGCATTGTCCCTTTTACCTCTAGTGATAAAAGAACTAGATAAATGTGATTGCTGGTTTCTCCTGAACAAATTGGTCTTTCTCAAGGTAATAAGCCTTTAATAAATTTGGTTATGAATTGCCCCTAGGTTTTTGAGATTATAGAATGTTCTGTGCTACCTGCCATAGATCTTCCTTAGCAATACCTTTCACCTTTCTCCACCTCTTAAAACATTCCTTAATCCAGAACTGCTGTAGCAGTTTTTGTAGCATTTTCCATTTGCTGTTAAGCTTTTATTAGACTAAAAACCTTGGAATTCAGATTAAGTGTGCTGAGGTCCTTTTTAATTCCAGTTTTGGCTGGCTCATACTAGAGTTTTAAATTCCAAGATCTCTAATTTGATTAACTGCTACAATATTTGGTTTTATTCTGTACATGTGGGACAGATTTCATTTTGGCTCAACTCAGGGGAGTGAGCCTGTTGCAGACAGAAATTTGAGTGTACGTGGACCCAACGGAAAATCTTGTGTGAACTACAGTATTCCATTGTTTACTGTTGTGCCTGTATGCTTAAGATAGATCAGTACACCTCAAGGTGCCAAGATGATCTTTGTAATGGGTTGTTAGTATCTTGGGACACTATCCTCAAGAGAGGTGTTTTATTGCGGAAAGTAGAAAATTCTAGGAATTATGTTTTTTGGGCAATCTCCTGCTCCATTTGAAGGTAATGAGCTGCCAAACTGTTGTTGTTATTATTATTATTATTATTATTATTATTATTATTATTATTATTATTATTATTATTATTATTATTATTATTATTTCCTTATACAATATTTCTGAACAGCATAAATTCTTTTAATAATATGTCTTTTCTATTTTTCTCATCCTATGGGAGTGTATTCAATAACATTCCAAGTGGGGTCATGAGGTATATAGAGCAAGTCAGTAGAAGCAAATATGATATTTATCTTACACTAAGGTAGTAAAATATGCACTAATATAATAGTCTCAAAGGATATGTGGTAACTGTCTTCTTCATATGTACACTACATACAGTCTCATACACAATACAGCATATACAGTAGTAAGACATAATTGTGGTAAAATACAGTAACTGCCGTTACGATGCATTTTGGAAAGTTTGTCAGGCTCCTTCCATCATTGGACAAAAACATGAATGACTTAGGAAGCACACGTTCCAGGGATTAAGTGTGTTGATAGAGATGGAAAAGCAGCGAGAGGTGAGTCTGCTTCTCTCTGTCGTCAATCCAGAGCTGAGCTCTTCAGCTGTATACATTCTTTCCCTATTTCCTTATATACCTGATCTTCTATTTGAGCTGTT
The DNA here is from genome assembly GCF_036898095.1 of Palaemon carinicauda. Classification (NCBI taxonomy): domain Eukaryota; kingdom Metazoa; phylum Arthropoda; class Malacostraca; order Decapoda; family Palaemonidae; genus Palaemon; species Palaemon carinicauda. Next base: position 40,428,659 of record NC_090737.1, on the reverse strand, counting down.
TTGATGAGTAGTTAAAGTCTTGGTGGCGCTCTCAATATTGGCATTGCTATCTGCATGCTGAGTTCTTGTTTATGGATTTTCTTGGCTTTTGATGTATTGACTATTCTATGTTTCATACCTCTACCCTATTCCTAAGTGTGAGGAGTAGGACTTATTGGTCATATTTAAGGTGGATTCATATTTTCATATTAGCAGTGCCACAATGAATTGAAGCCAGCAATCGTTCAATGCCTGGTGTATAAATTTTGTATCGTTAACTATTTGCTCTCGTTTGGCTGTCTTCTATGATTCTCATTAAAATAGTTAAATTGGCACCTTCCTAAAGGTGATAAGAAATTCACTTGCTTAATTTCATTATGGTTTCACCAACACAGGTGTGGGAGCAGCTCTCCCCAACAGGGAATGGAAAGTGGTAGGCCACAGTGTTTCTCGAGTTCCTCTTGATTTTGTCTTGGACTGTTTTTCATGATCAAATTGCAAATTTTATCATATTTGTAATATGAAAATAGTTTAATTTGTGTTTTGTTATCAGTGGAGATAACATCATTGTATTATAATTTTTATTGCTTAGTCTTTTCGTTTGTAATTGTCTTGCCTTATTACATTGTAAAATAATTTGATTTTACCAGTAGATTTGTGTGGATTTGAAGTTATATCCTGTACCTGGTAACATTTGTCTAGGACTTTTAAGATACTGATCAGTATCAGAGTTGCTGAAGTCATTGTTGATTAATAAATGTGAAATTCTATCAAGTTCTTTATGGGTATCTTACCTTATGGTGCAATGGGATTGGGCCCTATGTGCTTATGCATTGATTGTACAATTCAAATACCTCATAGGGCATTAACTTTTCATGTTTAAGCACGACCCTTCATTTTTGGGCTTGGTATAAACTAATGTGTTTGCCTCCCCTCTTCTTGCTTCACTAGTTCATCTGAAAATGGGAGCTTACTGTTCATGCTGTTCTATAATTAAATATTAAGAAACCAATTTTCCTCAGAGTATGCTTAAGAATGGCAAGTTCTTCATTTATTTGGATACAAACAAATGTCCTTTGTAACATCCTTATAAAAAATAACAAAGAGCATCACTGAAGGGGAACCCATGGCTATGCATTCCACTTAAACATACAACTGTCCTTTGTGATCAGTTCTAGGTATGCTGAAGGTAATAATTTGTTTCCTAGTTTGCAATTTGGCTTTCACAAAGGCCTTGGAGCATGTGATGCCTTTCTTACAATTTCCAATGCCGTACAGAAATCCTGTGATCGTGGTCAGGAAGTTCGTATGCTTGGCCTTGGTTTTAGTGCTGCCTTTAACTGTATTAATCAAGAGCCCCTTGTTTTCAAACTCAAAACAGTTGAGAGTGGTCGGTCTTTTCTTAGCATCATTATTGAATTTTTATATAATAGATTGCAAAGAGTTGTTGTTGACGAGCACCTTAGTGGGTATAGGAGTTTTTTATATGGTGATACACAGGGTAGTTTTCTTAGCCCATTACTTTTCATACTATAAATGCACGATATGTGGTTTGGTATAGAAAACAAGCTTATTGCATATGCTGATGATGCTACTCTTTTTGCCTCAATTCCATCTCCTGAATGTAGATCTGGGATTATTGAATCCCTTAATAGAGATCTAGCTAAAATTGGTGCATGATGCAAATTATGAGGCATGAAGTTAAACCCTAATAAAACTCAAAGTATGATTGTTAGTAAGTCGAGGACAGTGGCTCCTCAACATCCAGATTTATGCATTGAGATTGCAAATTTACTTTTGAGAAACACATTCAGTTTGTTTCTTTTATCGCACAAAAAAATTGGCTTATTGAGAAAGCCTTTAAATATTTTATGGTAATCAGTCAGTTCTGAAAACAAAATTTAATTCTTTCATTCTACCTAGTTTTGGGTATTGTTCAGTCCGGTCTTCAGCTGCTAACTCTTGTCTTAGTTTGTTGGAGAAACACTTAAATTTCTTATTCCTGATCTGGATATTAATCTCTGGCACCATCATTCATTTAGTTCTTTTTGCATGTTGCCTACAAATTTTCATAATTCTGACCTAATTCCTAATACGTAGTACTGGGAATGCAGTTAATTCTAACAATGATGCCTTCTTCATCATGAGGCTCAATACACAGTATTCTAGTAGTCTTATTCCAACTGTGACCAAATTGTGGAATGATCTTCCTAATCAGGCAGTTGAATCGGTGAAACTTCAGAAGTTCATAGTTGCAGTGAATGTTTTTATGATGAACAGGCTGACATGAGTGTCTCTTCATAGTTTATATATGACATCTATTTTAACTCTGTTACTGAGTAGGTAACAGAGTAGGTTGGCCAGGGGACCAGCCACCCGTTGGGATAATACCACAAGAGAGTTATGGAGTCCATTGACTTGCCAGACAGTACTATGTTAAATCCTACTCTCTGGTTACGGTTCACTTTCCCTTTGCATAGGCATACACCGATTAGTCTGGCATATTCTTTACAAATTCTCTTCTGTCCTCATACATCTGACAACACTGAAATTACCAAACACTGCTTCTTCATCCAAGGGGTTAACTACTGTACTTTAATTGTTCAGTGGCTACTCTCCTCTTGGTAAGGGTAGAAGAGACTCTTTAGCTATGGTAAGTAGCCCTTGTAGGAGAAAAACACTCTTAAATCAAACCATTTTTTCTCTAATCTTGGGTAGTGCCACAGCCTCTGTACAATGGTCTTTTGCTGTCTTGGGTTAGAGTTCTCTTGCTTGAGGGTAAACTTGGGCACACTATTCTAACAGATTTCTCTTCCTTTTGTTTTAGTAAAGTTTTTATGGTTTATATAGGAAATATTTATTTTGATGTTACTGTTCTTAAAATATTTAATTTTCCTTGATCCTTTCCTCATTTGGCTGTTTTCCCTGTTGGGGCCCCTGAGCTTATAGCATCTTGATTTTTAAACTAGGGTTGTAGCTTAGCAAGTAGTATATATATATATATATATATATATATATATATATATATATATATATATATATATATATATATATATATATATGATCATGAATGGGAGGTAAATCAGTTGTTGTTTGCGGATGATACTGTACTGGTAGCAGACACAGAAGAGAAGCTTGACCGACTAGTGACAGAATTTGGAAGGGTGTGTGTGAGAAGGAAGTTGAGAGTTAATGTGGGTAAGAGTAAGGTTATGAGATGTACGAGAAGGGAAGGTGGTGCAAGGTTGAATATCATGTTGAATGGAGAGTTACTTGAGGAGGTGGCTCAGTTTAAGTACTTGGGGTCTGTTGTTGCAGCAAATGGTGGAGTGGAAGCAGATGTACGTCAGAGAGTGAATGAAGGTTGCAAAGTGTTGGGGGCAGTTAAGGGAGTAGTAAAAAATAGAGGGTTGGGCATGAATGTAAAGAGAGTTCTATATGAGAAAGTGATTGTACCAACTGTGATGTATGGATCGGAGTTGTGGGGAATGAAAGTGATGGAGAGACAGAAATTGAATGTGTTTGAGATGAAGTGTCTGAGGAGTATGGCTGGTATATCTCGAGTAGATAGGGTTAGGAACGAAGTGGTGAGGGTGAGAACGGGTGTAAGAAATGAGTTAGCGGCTAGAGTGGATATGAATGTGTTGAGGTGGTTTGGCCATGTTGAGAGAATGGAAAATGGCTGTCTGCTAAAGAAGGTGATGAA
>NC_090737.1:40412474-40419974 GCF_036898095.1 Palaemon carinicauda | reverse complement strand
TTTCTTTCATGATGCTGTCCCAACCCTATGAGTAAAATTTTCCATATGTATATGTGTATATTTTTACATATTATGTATGTTTATTATTTTTTTTTTCTCTTTATGGCATGGATGTTTCTACATCTGTTATTGCCACTTGGGCGGATGTTTCTGCATCCGGTATTGCTGCCTGCTTTGATGAATGTGAAAGGTGTCGCGGTTGGGAGGCGTTTGTGCTCAAAGCTATATGTGAGTGTATAGGATGATCTCAGCCATCCCGAAGATGGTTTGGACCTTTTTGGCGGAACTATTCCAAGTGTTGGGTCTTCGGAATCCAGGGGGATCCAATGCTTGGGGTAGGACTCTCGGCTTCTGGCCGGAAGCCCGTCATTACAGATATGGGGAGGATGATTCCATAGTTTCTTGGTCTCAGTCCTAACAGGCGGGTTCAGCTTACACCTGTGCCTCTATATCTGTTTTGATGCTATCCTTCGGGTAGGGTATGGAGTGGACCATCTGGGAAGTATACTCTCACTGTGCCGGTAGTGGAGAGTGTAAATTTCCTTCCCAACATGTGATGCCTTAATGTTCTCAAGCAGGTAAATCAAACTTCAAAAAATCACTCTTCTCTCTTCCTTTTTATGATGGATTCTTTAGAAAATGACCCCACCTCCCCTGGATATGCTGACTCGCCCCCGGCACTGTTGACGACCTCTGGCAATTCATTTAAAGAAAACTCCGTTGACGACCTAGGAACTAAAAAGGACTGTTCTTTAAACATTCTGAAAAAGGGTAATTTGGGCAACACAGGAAAACTGAAAGTCCTGCACGTTACCCAAATCCCTTTAGAAGCTAATTATGATGTGCTACATAAAATATTTGAGTGTTACGGATCAATAAAAGAAATTAGAATGAAACTTCAAGATGATAATTGGGAATCTTGGTTATCATTTAATTGTCATGATGAAGCATTTAATGCAAGCTGTAACATTGTTGATATTAAAGTAGGTAATATGAGTGTTAAGGGTGCTCTTTGTGATGGGGCACCTAAAGATCTGGATGTCTACAGACCAGCAGACTGGGCTGATAAAGATATAGAGGCAGATATACCATCCCAAAGAAAGCCAAAACCACCAATGTGGCTTCTTGCTCAATCTGTGGGAGGTACGGAAAATTATTTCAAGATATGCAAATTTCTTCAGAGGAAGGTAGGTACGATCGCACCTGGAGATATATCTCGATTCGGGAAGAAAAGTTTCTTGATAAAGGCCAAGTCATACACACAGTCTGTTATACTGTCTAATTTGAAGACAGTAAATGATGATATAAAATTGGACATCAAACCCCATCTAAACTTTAGCTATGGAAGGGGAGTGGTTTTTAATAGGGATCTGTATGAATTTACTGAAGAGGAGATATTGGCCATGTGTCCCCTATCAGTGTGGAAAGTACATAAAGTACCTGGAACATCAATGATTGTTCTTACTTTCCAGGATGCTGATGTACCTTTCCACATAGACATAGAAAACGAAAGGATCAGAGTTCAACCTTTTAAGCAGAAGCCACTGCAATGTTATAATTGCTTTAAATTTGGACATCCTTCCAAAGTTTGCAATAATGAAAAAATTTGTAATACTTGCTCCAAAATTTACCATGGGGATTGTACACTTGAGGCAAGATGCTTAAACTGCAACTCTAATCATAAATCTAATGATAGGAGCTGCCAGTTTTATAAGTTAGAAGAGGCTGCCCTCAATAAATCAATTATTGAACATGTAAGCGTGGGGCATGCCAAGAGATTATTAAATAAATCTAATACTTATGCAAAAACATTAAAAACAGGAGAAAAAGTTCCTCGGGAATCATCTCACCCACCTACTACTGTAGGTAGTTCTCGAAAAAGGAATTCACAATCTATTGATAAAGTGCTGCATAAGACAAGAACATCTCCTCCTAAAGATTTATCATTGAGTATCAACAAAAAGACATTGCCCACCACTATCAAACCTTTGTCCCCCATTACAAAGGATAGTACTAACCTCTCCCAGGCCATATCCTTGCCTGATTTAATGGAGATTCCACCTGACACCAAGTTATCAGGTGTACCTGTAGTGGGGAAGGTACAAAAACCTGGTAACCTGCAACCTATTAATCGTAAAAGAGAGAGACCTCCATCTCTCTCACCCCCTTCCATAAGAAATACTAGAATTATGACATCAAATAAATATGATGTTTTGTCTGTTGATGTTGGCGATCAACCAGAAGACAATTTAAATAAATCAGAAATTCAAGTTGAGGTCCACCATCCCCCTCAACAAATATATAAAAAAGATACAAAGAAAAACTCCAACGTAAAACCCAACATAACAAGACCATCTCTGAAGAAACCTGCAAGTAATAATGTTAGATTAAAAACTGCTAATGGGAAGACCTCATCCAAGACGTCTTCCAGAAATAATCCATAGTTTTCTCCTCCATTTTGCAATGGAACTGTCAGGGTTTGAGGGCGAAATATGAAGAACTTAAGCTCCTAATTCATGAGCATTCCCCCATAATAGTATGTCTACAGGAAAGTATGCTTGATTCTAACACTCCTAGTCCTCGAGAGTATGTTAGCTATAGAACACCATATAATCAACAAGCAGGGAGCCATGGCGGAAGTCTCATGTACATTCGTCGAGATGTTCCCCAAATACCCATATCTATACGTACAACCCTGCAGGCAGTTGTTGTACAAATTGATATAGGGAGAAAATATACAATATGCTCTCTGTACTTACCTCCAAATGATGATATTTTATATGATGATTTAGCAGAAGTTATTCAACAACTCCCTCAACCTTTTCTCTTACTGGGAGATATGAATGGTAGACATCCTTTATGGGGTGATGTTTTGGCCAACACAAGGGGCAATATTATCTCATCAATTGTGGAGAATGAGGATGTGGGGCTCCTTAATACAGGAGAGCCCACACACTTCCATGTTCAGACAGGTACTTTGTCATGTATTGACCTTTCAATTGCAAGCTCTAACTGCCTTCTTGATTTTGATTGGAGGACATTAGATGATTGGCATACTAGTGATCATGCACCAATCATTATAAACACCAACAAGGGTCCACCTTTGCAAAGATCGCCACGTTGGAATCTAGACAAGGCAGACTGGGTTAAATTTTCCGAGCTAAGTGAAATCGAAGGGAGAGCAGAACAGTTTGAAAGTATTGATGATGCTATAGACCTGCTGAATGGAACTCTTCATACAGCAGGAGTCAATTCAATTCCCAAAACAACAGGGTTATTCAAACGACGACCAGTCCCGTGGTGGTCTTCAGAACTAACTGCACTCCACAGAGCCACAAGAAGATCTCTAACACGATTGCGTAGACTCCGAACTGATGAGAATTTAATTATGTACAAGAAATGTAGAGCACAGTTCCGTCGTGCCATGAAAGAAGCAAGGCGCCAGTCATGGATGTCTTTTGTTTCCTCTATTAACAGTAGAACACCACCATCTTCTGTGTGGAGGAAAGTAAAAAAGATAGCTGGCAAATTCACCCCCAACCCACCACCAGTGTTGAAGGTGAATGGCCAGTATGTAACTGAAGCAAATGAAGTTAGCAATGCCTTGGCTAATCATTTTTCAAATGTATCCAGCAAGTGTGAAGGAGCCCCTGGTCACCAGTATAGGAGCACTGAAGAAAATAAAATTTTAAATTTTGCAACAAGAAGGGAAGAGTCGTATAATTCTCCTTTCACAGAAAGAGAATTTGATTCCGCACTTGCTCATTGCAACGATACAGCCCCTGGACCCGATGGAATTCCATATGCAATGATTAAACATGTACATTTTAATACAAAGCTATTTATTTTAAGCATTATTAATAGAATATGGCATGATCATAGTTACCCAAGTGTTTGGGAACTAGCCATTATTTTAGCCTTTTTAAAACCCGGTAAAGACAAGTTTTTAGCAGCAAACTATCGTCCTATTGCATTGACATCTTGTTTATGTAAAATTATGGAGAAGATGGTCAATGCAAGGCTGATATGGTACCTTGAAAAGAAAGGTATTTTATCACCGATTCAATGTGGATTCCGAAAAATGCACTCAACGACTGATGTGTTGATACGACTAGAGTCTTCTATTTGTGAAGCCTTTGCTTCCAAACAGCACCATGTTACAGTATTTTTTGACCTTGAAAAGGCATATGATACCACATGGAGATATGGTATTCTTAAAACCATTCATGAATTGGGATTGAGAGGAGAGCTGCCACTATTTATTCAGGCATTTCTTTCACGTAGAGTTTTTCAAGTGAGAGTGGGGGAAACTCTATCAGAGAGTAAGTGCCAGGAAGAAGGAGTTCCTCAGGGTAGTGTGCTGAGTGTAACCCTTTTTGCACTAGCAATTAATGGGATATCCTCAGCCATTCCCCAGGATGTTCTCTCAACACTATTTGTGGATGATCTCTCAATATCATTTGCTGGCACTAGAATGGCAATGGTTGAGAGAAAAATCCAACTCTCTATTGATAAAATTATCCAGTGGGCTGACATGAATGGATTTAAGTTCTCGACAAGTAAAACTACCATTGTCCATTTTTGTCGTATCCGGGGAGTACATCCAGACCCGGATATATACATTAAAGGTCAACGGATACCATGTGTATCGGAAACCAAATTTTTAGGTTTGATATTTGACTGTAGACTTACATGGGTTTCTCACCTAAAAGCGCTAAAAACTAAATGTGTTGAAGCTCTGAATATCTTAAAAGTATTGTCCCATACATCATGGGGGGCAGACCGCAATACTATTTTAAAATTATACAAGGCCTTGATTTTTTCCAAAATTAGTTATGGTTGTGAGGTATATTCTTCAGCCACCCCAAGCCGGTTAAAAATATTAGACTCGATACATCATGCAGGTATTAGATTATCTACTGGAGCTTTTAAAACCTCGCCTATCCCAAGTCTCCTTGTTGATGGTGGAGAGTTACCTCTAGACCTTTACCGAATGTCTTCCATTCTTCGGTATTGGTTTAGATTGCAAAGACTCCTAGCTCTCTAGCCTTTCAGACTGCAAGCCTTGTAAGACACGCATCATACTTTGAGTTGCACCCAAAATCTCCTCAACCTTATGGCTTTCGGGTGAAACGATTTTTAAATAGTCTGATATAATTAGAAATAAGGTACTTCCATTCAAGGTATCATCAACGCCTCCATGGAAATTACCTGACATATCATTTTGTAAATACTTTATTGGAGTTAAGAAGAATATGACTGACTTAGAATCCAGGTCTCTTTTTATGGAACATGTCGAAGAACATAGGGGATCGACTTTTATATATACTGATGGCTCCAAATCTGATGCTGGCGTTGGATTTGGAGTACATAGTAATGATTTTATTGTAGAGGTGCACTTCCTCTAACAGCTTCCATATTTACTGCCGAACTGTATGGCATATTAACCGCTATTGAGAAAATAGCTTTGGAAAAGGAGGGGTAATTTTACAATTTTTAGTGATGCAAGGAGTGTTCTTCAAGCTTTAGAAGTTTTTTAATTCCTAGTAACCCTCTAGTTTTAAAGATTTTAGAATGGCTTTTTATTATTGGACGGAAAGGTATAACTGTTCGATTTTGTTGGGTTCCAGCACATGTAGGTGTGTCTGGGAATGAGAAGGCAGATTTACTGGCGAAGAATGCGGCATCCGAGTTGTTACCAAGGAGGTATCCCATTCCATGTAACGATCTCCTACCTTACATCAAGAAATTGGTTTGTGATAAATGGCAACAGCACTGGGACAGTCAAGACGGCAATAAAATGAGGGAAGTAACAAATATCATATCACCTTGGAGGTATAACATGATTCCCCGAAAATGGGAGACGACTCTTTGTCGTCTCCGTATTGGTCACACACGGTTGACACACGAGTTTCTGCTGAAGGGCCAACACCAACCGTATTGCGAGGACTGCTTAGTACCTTTAACAGTGAGGCATTTGTTGACCGAATGCCCTAATTTTACTAACTTAAGAAATAGATATCTGTTTGAGGCTCGAGGTGAGGATGGCAGGTTTATCCTTGCCAAGATTCTTGGACATGATGTGTCTTACTATGCGAGCGGAATTTTTAGATTTATTTCAGAAGCAGGTCTTCTGAAAACTATTTAACTATTTTAATGACTTCTTAATTTTTATGGTTTTAATCGAATTCCCTTTTAATTTTCATATACAGTAAATGGTATCGGCGTCAATGACCTTAGATGTCGGGATGCCAGAGAACTTTCAATCAATCAATCAATCTTTGCCACCGAGTACTCCGGCTTTGAGGTTAGATGGTAATTCATGGTGTCCTGTCTTGCAGCCGACAATGTCGCCGACAGGGGAATCTTTGTTCCTCTGCCGCCCACGATGTCATCGGCACCGGAAACCATGCTTCCTTAGTCCACAGCTGAAGGTAGGCAGCATACCTGATGCCACCTCTCTCCCCTGTGAACTATAAGAGCCTTCCCTCCCCTTCTGTCATTTAGTGTCGGCCTAGCCGTCACAACATTATTTCACCGGTACTCAGACAGTCATCCCGGCTTGCCGGGTTTACTGCGTTGCCGGCTGGGTTCCGGCTGGCAGCGGTTAGGTAGCCCCCTCGGTCACCTTCCCCCTTATGTCCTTCCTTCACCGGAAGTGAATGCCAGGGGTGAAAGACTGATCCGGCCCTGGCGGCTGTCGGTGGGAAACCCAACATACTGTGAGAATTCTTCAGCCCTCTCTTGGTCTGCCATCCACAAACCCTGTAACCGGCAGTACAGCTGGCGACAGACTTTTGTGGATGGATGGAAGCTAGAATCAGATGGATTCCTTCCTTTCCATTAGAACTCTCATTCTGGCAAGGAGATAGTAGGCGGCAGTAGTCCTCCTACACTTCCAGTTATTGTGCTAAACCATAATAATAGGAAACCCTCCTTTCCATTCTTTCTCTCTATGAGTTAGTGCCGCCAGGTACTAACCTAATCCTGCTAGTGTACCGGTAAAACTACAGTATACAACAATACAGTAGTACAAGTTTTTCTAACATACTCTGTGTATCCTTTCACAGTCTATTGTTGGGACCTCATTCCATGTTGCGGTTGAGTTATCCCATATAAAACACCGATCAATATTAATATACTGCAGGTGGAAAAGTTAGTATAAATATTTATTAACCCCGTCTCTAAGTACTAGAGTCGTTCCACCCTGTATTCTCCCTTATAAGGAATCTAAGTATTACTATTGATGGAGGTCTCAGCGATTGCCTGGGAGAGGAAACACAGATATGTGTCTTTCCTATTTCCTCTCTAGCTTACTATCCTAAGCTATTAATTATAATAGTAAGTATTACTATTCCATGTATGCATTTATATCAATAATATAAACAACTGAATACTCATCAAATCCTTTTCCTTTACAGGAGGAGCCAATGGTGACGTGTGCAGTTGTGTTCTGCAACCACAAGAGTAAGGACTTTTGTAGGCATACGATGTGCAGGT
>NC_090737.1:40393278-40411974 GCF_036898095.1 Palaemon carinicauda | reverse complement strand
CCGGACGCGAGTGCAAATTAGGAAAATAACTTTTTGTGTCAAATCCTTTAACGCACATTCTTCATTGCTCAACAGAGAAGCGAAATGAAGAACTTGTCTAAAGACCATGAAATGGGCTTTGGAGGTGCTGAAGGTCTGAGCCTAGCACAGGCTTTCGGGACTTTATTAAAGATCTCGTTACCTAGGTCGACCTGGAAGGCATATAGAATGGGTCTTGTCAAAGCAGACTTACACGCTGAAATCGTGTTCGCTGCCAACCCTTGACCATGGAGGTGGGGAAAAAAGATAAGCAGAAGTCTGTCAAGATCTCCTGCGGAATCTTCGCCTTGACAAAAGGCCACCCATTTTCTCCAAGATGACTCATATTGCCTTCTAGTAGATTTGCATTTATATTCCTCAATGAAGTCTATACTGGCTTTCGAAATCCCGAAACGCTTTCTCACCGCTAGGGAGAGAAAATCATGAACTGCAGGGTCCGGGTTTTCTGTAATGAAGCGCAGACACTTGACTTCTGGACTCGCTGGGTCAGAACTGGATCTGGTAGTGGTACAAACTTCAGCTACAGTTCCAATGGCCAGGAGGAACCACACGCTGTTCGGCCACTTGTGGGCCACTATTGCCGCTACCCTTTGAAGGATCTCAGTTTGTTGAGGACCCTCAACAGAAGGTTGTGAGGAGGGAACAGATAAATCTTGGACCATCTGTTCCAGTCGAGGGACATCGCGTCCACTGCTTCCGCTAAGGGGTCCTCGTACGGGGCACGTACAGGGGCAACTTCTTGTTGTCTTTCGTCGCAAAGAGGTCTATCTGCAGTTCTGGGACTGATTCAGAATGAAGGAGAATGATCCTGCGTCTAAGGACCATTCCGACTCTATCGGTGTGAACCTGGATAGAGCGTCCGCTGTCACATTGCGGACTCCTTGAAGGTGAACTGCCGACAGGTACCACTTCTTCTTTTCCGCCAATCGGAAGACGGCCAACATCACCTGGTTGAGAGGTGGTGACCTCGATCCTTGTCGATTCAAGTATCTTACAACTACCTCGCTGTCTATTACCACTTTATGTGGAACGAATGACGCGGGGAGACTTTCTTTAAGGTAGGAGCACTGCCCTAGCTTCTAGAAAGTTTTATGAGAAAGGTCTTGAATAGCCTGGACCAAGTCCCCTGGACTTTTTTCCGATGAGAGTGACCTCCCCATCCCTCCTTTGAGGCGTCTGAGTGAATCGTCACCGACGGGGGAGGTGGCTGAAGAAGAACCTGACTTCTTTAGATGTCTGGCTTGGGACCAAGGCCTGAGAAGAGTACTTAGCCGAAGCGGCTGGTCTTCTCAGATCTCTTCACGCGTTTGATGCATAACTTCTCCAAACTCCGATTGCATCCTTTAGCTGTGCTCTTAGCACTGGGTCTGTCACCGAAGCAAACTGGAGAGAGCGCAGTACTCTCTCCTGCTCGTGTCTTGATATCCTTTCGGAATCTTGAAGTCTCTTGACAGAACCCGCTATCTCCTTCCTTTTCTTCGCTGGGGTGGAGAAACGGTGTGACAAAAGGTCCCAGTGGATCTTAGCCACTGGAACTTTTGAGATGGAGAAAGTCGAGACTTTTTCTGTTGATCTTGAAGCCTAGGTACTCTAGGAACTGGATCACTGACTGGAAGCTTGCAAGCATTCTGTCTCGGATGCTGCCCACACCAACCAGTCGTCCAGGTAGGCTACTACCTGAATTCCCCTTTAGGCGAAATTGTTTGAGAGCTACGCTCGCAAGCTTCGTAAAAATCCTTGGGGCTATGTTTAGCCCGAATGGCATGGCTCCGAAGGCGTATAGTCTTCGCTGTAGCCTGAACCCTAGGTAGGGGGAGAGTCGATGGCTAATTGGAATGTGCCAGTAGGCATCTGACAAGTCTATAGAGACGGAATATGCCCTCTTGGGCAGTAAGGTCCTTATGTGTTGCAGTGTTAGCATTTTGAATTTGCAATTCACTATGAACTTGTTAAGTGGCGACAAGTCCAGAATGACTCTGAGCTTTTCCGAGTCTTTCTTGGGAACACAAAACAGCCTCCCTTAGAAATTGATGGGCTTCACCCTTTTTCTCCAACCGTTCTTGAACGTACTCCTCCATAACGGGGGTGGAGTGTTGGAAAAACCGAAGGTACGGGGGTGGAGTGCTGTACCAGCTCCCACCCAATCCATTCTTGAGTAGGCTGTGGGCCCAGGGATCGAAGGTCCACCGATCCCGAAATTTCAGAAGTCTCCCTCCTACCGGTATCACCTCACTTGGACTGCCGTCCTGAGGTCTTGCCTTCCTGACCACGACCACCCCTGAATCCCCTTCCCCTTGAGGGGCGTCTAGACGAGCCTCTGGCTGCTCCTCTAGGCTTTGCTCGGAAGGAAGTAGACTGCCCTTCGAACGCTGGGGTGAATGCCGTGGACTGTGTCGACACGGCCTGGGGTACCCACTGAAAGGTGGTCGGGGTTTGTGCCACGATCTGGGGCACTGGGGGCAATGGCAATTGCAGTTGCTGTTGCTGTCTAAGAGGCTTGGCTGGCCGAGACGGTAGCCTAGTCCTCATAGTCTTCCTCTTTGGTTGAGGACCCTCATCCGGGGAAGACTTTCTTTTGATAGCCAGGTCCCACTTCTGGAGAAGGTTTCTATTCTCCAAGGTGGCTTTATCAAAAACTTCTTTGACCAAGTCGGTAGGGAAAAAGGTCTTTTCCCCAAATGTTGGAGGAGATTAGTTTCTTTAGCTCGTGCCTCACTGTAGCCGAGGTAAACACGAACTCCCTACAAGCTCCCCTTGCCTTGACGAAGCCATAAAGGTCCTTCGTCACTGTGGCCAGATGAGGCTTGGCCACTACCATGAACATTTCATGGACCTTGGGGTCACTTGCCATCGTCTCGAGAGTAGTCTGAAGAGACATTGAGGCAGTCAGTCTTTCTTTTGTATCGAACTCACTTCGCAAAAGAAAGTCAGACAGCTTAGGGAGGTCCTTGCCGAACTGACGTCCGGCAATATCAGCCTCCAACTTTCCCACTTAGAACGTAAGATGGACGTCCTTCCAATCTTTGTGGTCCATAGGCAGGGCCAGCGACAAGGGTTTACACTCCTCTAGGGAGGGGCAAGACTTGCCGGCCTCGATTGCTTTTAGTACAGCCAGAAACCCTTTCTGTAAAAGGGGGAAGGCTCTAGTAGGCGAGGACACAAAGGAAGGGAGCTTCCTATTCAATGCAGCTACCTTTGAGTTAGAGAAGCCCCTCTCTTTCATCGAAGATGAAAGTAGAGCTTGAGCCTTAGCATGGTCATCACTATGACCTCCTTCGGCTCTGCCTCCTCCTTTGAAGCTGGTTCCTTCCTCAGCCGGACATAACAGTCCGGATATGGTGCCTTGCTGGGCCAGAATTCCACCCTCCAGGGGAACTGAGCCCAGCATATCCGAGATGACGATCTTTCCAGTCGTCATCGACATGTGCTCAGCATACCTCCATGGGTTAGCATCCGAGCACAAAGGAAGGTCTTTCACATTGAGCTTTTCTGGGGCCCATGTGATTCTGCAAGGCACTGCATTCGCAGTTCCATTGCAGCCGCCTTCTCCTGATTCTCCTTCTGCATTTGTTGGATCATTCCAACAATAGAAGAGAGGGCCTGTCCCAGCTCTACTGGGAGACCGGCCGATGTAGAGGGGCTTGAACTTCATCCTGGGCTTCTGCAAGGAGGTCTTCCTCCTGACACCCGTCCACATCAGATATCCTGTCATTTAGCTGGAAGTCTTGCATCGCGACTGCGACTTCAGCATCCACCTGGATCTGAACTTAGGGGATCCCCTCTTGAGGCTGGGGAATCACTGCATCAGCTGATGCCTTAGGGAAAAGATACGCCCTCATCTTCTCACTTGGAAGATAAGGGCCAGAAGTGTACTTTTGGAAGCCCCTTACCCAGGTACGAAGCTTCTTCCTAGCTATTTAAATGTCTCATTAATCAGGTTAGTGCACACTGTACATACCTGAGGGTCCCAATACCGGAGATCATCCTTGGAGACAGCGTATGCTGCGTGTCTCCTACAAAACTCATGTCCGCAGAGGTTCTTGCTGCTGACATTGCAGAAAGCACTTCCCCACTTCGGAGTGTCCTTCTGTAAAGAGAAGAAATTTCCATGAGTATCAAGTGAACTATGTATCACTGGATATGCATAGTATAGCATAACAATTCAGAAATTAAAGACACACACTTGTGTTTCCCTCACAACCCATTGCTGCAGCCTTCCAGATAATAAAATCAAAATGGTTTATCTCTACTAGAGTAACCAATGCAAAGTTTCCAGAGGAAACAGGTGGAGCTCACACCTAGGCAATGATTTTAAAATCCGGGATAATAGACAGGGAAGAACTCTGCTTCTTGTCTGAAGGCAACAGCAAAGGGCCGTGCAAGAAAACACAATAGTGTTAGAAGATACAGTGCTGTACCTAAACTTTTACTATAGTTTTCTTCTTACTGTATATGCTATACAGAAGAATACTAGTACAGTATAGGAGGATGTGTGCCGGCCTGCCTTTGCCGGCCGGCACACACCACAATTAGCTTTAAAGTATACTACTTAACAGCTATAGGGCGGCAGCCCTCTGGTTCAAATGCCTGTGCCGGCGGCAGCAGCTGCCGGCCAGCAACAGCCAGTGTTGGCCGGCAATGATTGCCGGCCAGCAACTACACAAGGTAGTACCCAGCTGCCGGCCACACTCTTGGTGACCGGCAGACAAGGACTGACATAAGCCGGCCGGCAAAGGTACAAGACCGATGCCAGCCGGCAGCAAAAGAACCAGAAGACTACACCTGCCCGGCTGCCGGCCTCATAGGCCGGCAGCCGGCCTCATAGGCCGGCAGCCGGGACAGGTACAGCACTAGAAGAAAATAGAATGGATGCCGGGATAAGAGTGTACACAACCCCCCGAGCCCGGCAACCGAAAGAGTGCATATAAGGAAGGGGAGAAACTTAATTCAGGCTTCCTTGACCAATGCCGTCCGGCTCTGCCGGCAGGCATGGATGAGGGACCAAGAGAGGTCCGGGCAGCACTCGAAAACATAAGACCCTTGCCGTCCAGCATCTCTGCCGGCCGGCAATGGGCTTAGTCAATTCCACATCCCAACCTATACTAGGTCCAGAAGTAGAATGACGTACAGTACAGTAATACCCCTGCCGGCCAGCTCTGCCGGCCGGCAAGGTACAGTACAGTAATGGCTAGGCCATTACGGAGATAGAGGGGGAAGGGACAAGAGGGTCCTGCCAACCTTGCTTTAGTGACAGATCACCCGCAGCCAAGAACTTTGTCTTAGCCTAAGGGAGATCTAAGGGAAAGGGCCAGCACAGTAGTATAATACTTGCCAGCTTCCAGAGCACCAAAGCAAGGAAGGCGTTGCTACTCCCAAAGGAAGATTTTATCCTCCCCGAGAACAGCAACAGGACTTAGTCTGGTCGATCACAAAAGAAGGAATCATAACTTACAGAAACCTTCGATAGTGACCTAAGGGAGCTAAGCTCCCTTTGTAAGTGTTAGGTCAGCGAGGGAGACTCTGCCCCAAGCCAGACAACACGGACTCAGACTAAAAACTCTGTTGTTCTGTCCCTCTTTGAACCAGACTTTGCTGGAACAGGAAGGTACAGTAACACCCTAGTATAGTTTTATCGAAAATAAATTCGGAAAAAACCACTTAGGGATAAGCCCAAGGCTTAAACAGAGGGAAAGGGATTGCATACCTTCTCCGAAGAAAAGAAAGCAACCGGGGAGTATAATAAAGTATACTAAGGCTCCATAAGCAATTAGCCTAGGCACCAAGAGAATCGATTACCTAATTCACCGAAACTCTCACGTATACAATCTTGGAAATATTCCACACAGTCTAAAATGTATAAAATATAGCCCAAAGCTTCAATAAAATTTTAATTACACTCGGAAAAACCAATATCATGCATTAAGTACTAGGACCAAACGACTAGGCTACATGGCCTAGCATAGGCCAGAATGGCGAATACTTCGCCAAATAATACTAAGCACGAAAGGAAATCCTATGTAAAGCTAAATAGCTAAAATTTATTAAGCAAAACAACCAGGAATGTCACTCTGACTAACTAATTTATACCTAGCGAGTGACAGTGTCCAGGACACCTCTGGTAGGCTACGGCTCTTGTATCAAAGATTAATCCCATTAATCACTCAAAATTTTACCAAGAGCCTACATTTATACATAACAGACACTATACTCAACTTATCCGAGGTCAACGAAGACGAAGAAGCCATGAAAAGCTGAATAAATCCAAGATTTGCGAGAAAAACAGGAAAAAACACCGAGTTGTTAAGCTACGCAAAAAGGAATACAGATGGCGCCAGGATTGGCGCCAGGCACGCATACGAATCGGGGGATAGGGAAGCCTTGGGAGCGGCTCCCCTTTTTCTTTCCCGAATTCGTATCTCGTCAATCTCCCTCCTACGAGACGAAATCTCTGTTCAGGTCGTAGATTGCCATGTGACGTGTCTAGAATACGTCCTCTGATATGTCGCGATATCCCTTTCACGAGGGATACTCGCTCCAGGAGTTAGAATTCTGGTACCTTAAGGTAAATTCTCTGGGAATATCGCCGTAGTTGTAATATACCCTAGGAAGCTACCCTATAGGAACTTCCATCAGGACGACATGGCTTGAGCCCAAAAAAAAACTTTGAAATCATTGCTCAAGCGCCAAACAACTCCTCTCTACTAGTATTGGAGTCGTTAATGATTAAAGAAAAGGCTCCTAAACTAAACAACCAATTATCCTCTGTCTCCTTAGACAATTTTAATTTTTATATATTTAATTTTAAGATACTTTTCTCTTAGTTAATTTTATTTTAGCTCCAGATTTTACTTGTAACTGTGTTTATAATTCAATTTTAATATTGACTGTCTTTTTTTTTTGGGTATTTTGTATATTTTTACTGAGTTTTGCTTGTAATGTTTTATATGTCCATTTTAGCCTTGATAATGGAATGAGTCCCGAAACGTCGGCACCAATAAACTGAAAGATGTTGTCCAGACTCTTCGTCCTCCTTTTTATTTTATGTATGTATGTATATATATATATATATATATATATATATATATATATATATATATATATATATATATATATATATATATGTATATATATATTCATATATATATATATATATATATATATATATATATATTATATATATATTCATATATTTATATACATAAATAAATAAATATATTTATTTATTAATTTATATAAATATAGGAATAAAATAATCAATGCTGCTATCATCTTCTTTATTCGGGAGCTTTCGACATAACTTGTCATCTTCAGCCTATCTGCAATTATCATATGTAAAATTAATAGAATTAATAAAATCATCATAAGTACATAGTTAGAAAGATACACTTTCATGAACTGATCAACTAGCTCTAAAATCAACCAATCAAGGAACATAAAACCTTAAAAAATACTTATTACACACAACTATATAACTATATAAAAGACTTGATAACTAATATACCTTGTCACCCGCAGGAGACGATGACCATCCATCCAGACCAGCAACCCACAGACCAAACGGATCAATGGGTCACCGCCACCGGTAACTGAACAGGTAAGCCCTCATTCAAGCTGGGTTTTGTCTTAAAAATTTATAAAGACTCCAAGATTCTCAGTTGGCTGACGCTACTATGTCTGCCCGTAATTTTGAAATTTTCTTTAGAAATGGCATGACCAGATTTAAATGCGTGGTCATAAAAAGCTGAAATTGGTTTCTTATTTAAAGGTATATTGGTTCGTACCGATCTCCCCATGTGCTCCGAAATCCTACACTGAAGCTGTCTAGATGTGCTTCCAGTGTAGCACTCATTACAGAGTGCACATTGAAAAGTGTATATGACACCGGAACACAAGGGAGTAGGTAGACTCTCCTTATATTTAAACAGTGAGCCAACTGAGAACTTGTTAGTAAAAATCAGTTTTAAATCTATGTGGGGGTAACATTTCCCCACAACACTCATAACCTCTGTTCTTAGTCTCTCCGAAACATAACCATAGTACGGAAAGGAGACATATAACTTTATCTTACTGACTGTTTGAATTGTTAAATTTTGACTGTAAATTTTATCTAAATACTTCTTGACTTGATTATAATAGAGGTTCAGAGGGAACCCATTGGTAATAAAAAATTATTTTAGAAAATTTTCTTCCCCATGAAACCCCAGATAAGTTGAACATACATGATAACATCTATATAACAGTGTTTTTATCGAATTAATTTTGTAGATTTTTGGTGCTGAGCTTAAAAAATGAGTGCTTAGTCCTGTAAAAGTGTTTTTTCGAAATACTGAGGTCTCAAAGGTATTATGTTTCCGAGAGACCAAGACATCGAGAAAAGGTAAAGTATCATCCTGTTCATTTTCTTTCGTAAATCTTATGCTACGATGCTTTGTATTTAAATAATCTAAAAACTGGCCTATGTGATCTAAATTTTTGAAAAGTAAAAATGTATCGTCTACATATCGACGGTACAAAAAAGGCTTAAATTCTACAGGACAATCATTCAACCATTTCCCTTCACAATAACATAAAAATATATTTGCCAAAGTTGGTCCACATGGCGATTCCATTGCTACTCCATCTACCTGCTCATATAACTTATTATCAAACATGAATGTGGATGTAGTGGTAGCTAGTTCTAATAGTATTTTAAATTGTTTTTTATTGAAACCTTCGAAAATGTCCTTTTTCTTTTGCAGAGTGAACCCCAGACCTCCCTTGGTCTCCCTTCCGTGTCTGCTGGTAGAGCCCGGCAGGCTATGGATATATAGGAAGCCTGAATGCTACATTCTCCCCTTCCATATGTTCACTCTTTCTGGATGAAGGTTGTATGGCAATGCCACCTCATAACCTTACATCCATACTGTTTCTCTTGCTAGTGTATTGTACTCCTAGCCCGGCTGCCGGCTTAAATGGCCGGCAGCCGGGTAGGTGGAGGTTCTCTGGTTCCTAGTCACTGCCGGCCGGCATGGTTATAGCTACCTTTGCCTGCCGGCAGTAGAAACACATCCCAAGATCTGCCGGCCACTACGATTAGCGGCCGGCAGTCGGGTTCTAGTGTTTTCAGTTGCACTGCCGGCCGGCACACATTTGCGAACCAGTGACCTGCCGCCTAATAGTTAAAGGTAGCATACCTTTGAACTATACAGGGGTAAATGCCGGCCGGCATGACAGCATGCGATGTACAGTAGTTACTATATTTGTGGTGTAGTACACACTGCATTAATAAAACTACAGTACAGAGTTTGTTGTAACACTAAAGTTCTTCCAACATACTTGATGTTATCTTGTACAACCTTTTGTTGAGACCGTACAATATATAGAAAGTGAGTTCTTTCTGTATTCATTCTATCCTGTATATTAAAACTTTATTTCAAGGTGTGAGCTACACCTTAACTTTCCGCTTAGGAAAATATATAAGGTATTCTAGAATAAGAATTAACCTTAGTTTTAATATCTTGGGAGGTTATAGCAATTGGCTGGGCAGGAAATACAAGCATGTGTCTTTCCTTCTTTCTTTTCTAGCTTTACTGTATAAGCTACATGTATTAACAATAAGTGAAAAGCCTTCACTTGATAGTCATCGATTTTCTTCTCTTTACAGGAGGACCATCCGAAGTGCGGGAGTATGTTCAGCAATGTCCGCAGCAAGAACTTCTGTGGACATGAGTTATGCAGGAGGCACGCAGCATGCGCAGCCTCCAAAGGTGATCTCCGGTATTGGGATCCTCAGGTATGTATCATATGTTCTAACCTGATTACCGAGGCATTTGACACCCCTAAGTTGGCGGAGTCAAGGGATGCTGCTAGGGAAAAGTTGCGAACCTGGGTGAGGGGTTTTCAGAAAAACATTTCAGTCCCCTACCTTCCAAACGAGAAGATGAGGGCCTACCTTTTCCCTAAGGCATCGGCTGATGCAGTCATCCCTCAGCCTCATGAGGAGATACCAACCGTCCAGAATCCGGTAGATTCTGAAGTCTCGGCCGCCCTTCAAGACATCCAATTGGACGATAGGATGTCAGAGGTGTCGGATTATACAGAGAAGGACCTTCTGGGAGAAGGTCAGGAGGAGGAGCTGACCCAGGCTCCAGAAATAGAAGAGGAAGAAATCGACAAGGTGTCGGTTACATCGGTTCCGGCCCCAGAACCTGTTCCCTCTACATCGTCTGCTATCCCAGATGATCTGGGAAGGACTCTTTCTTCTATTGTTGAAACGATTCAACAAATACAAAAGAAGAATGATGAAAAGGAAGCTGCGATGAAACTGGAGAGACGCAGACTCGCAGCATCACGTGGGCCCCAGAAGCAACTCAACGTGAAGGATCTTCCTTTGTGCTCGGATACCAATCCTTGGAGGTATGCCGAACACATGCCAATGACAACCGGGAAGATTGTTATATCGGAGAAGTTGGGCTCAATTCCCCTGGAAGATGTGGAATTTTGGCCCAACAAAGTCTTACCCGTACTGCTATGTCCGTCTTAGGAAGGAGCCAGCCTCAAAGGAGGAAACGGAGCCGAAGGAGGTCATAGTCCTTGACCATAGTAAATCACAGGCATTACTAGTGAGCTCGATGAAAGAGATGGGCTTCACGAACTCAAAGGTGCCAGCTTTGAGTAAGAAGCTTCCCTCCTTTGTGGCCTCTCCAACCAGAGCCTTTCCCTTCATGGAAAAGGGATATAAGGCAGCCTTGAAGGCGGCGGAGGCAGGGAAACCATGCCCCTCCCTGGAGGAGTGCAAGCCGTTATCCCTGACCTTACCATTGGACCAAAAAGACTGGAAGGACGTTCACCTTACCTTCTCAGTTGGGAAGTTGGAAGCTGATATTGCCGAACGTCAGTTTGGTGAGGAACTTCCAAAGCTGTCGGAGTTTCTCTTGCGCAGAGAGCAAGAGATGAAAGAAAGACTTGCGGCATCGATGTCGTTGCAAACGACGTTAGAAACGATGGCAAGTGACCCCAAGAAACAGGACATGTTCATGGTAGTGGCCAAAACCCATCTGGCCACAGTTACGAAGGATCTCTACAGCTTTATTAAAGCTAGGAGATTCTGTAGAGAGTTCGTGTTCGCCTCGGCTGCGGTGAGGCACGAACCGAGGAGACTGATTTCCTCTTGCATATAGGGTAAAGACCTCTTTCCCAACGAAGTAGTTAAAGAGGTAGTAGACAAAGCTGCCACGGAGAATAGGAACCTTCTCCAAAAGTGGGGCTTAAACCTTAAGAGAAAGTCTTCTCCGGATGAGGGTCCCCAACCCAAGAAGAAGACAAAAAGGCCTAGGCTATCCTCTCGGCCGGCTAAGCCCTACCGACAGCAACAACAGCAACTTCCTGCGACCGCGGTGCCTCAGATAGTGGCACAACCTCCAACCATGTACCAGTTGGTACCTCAACAAGCGGCGACACAGTCGCCAGTTTTTAACCCATCTTTTGAAAGGCAGACTTCTTCCTTTCACTCAAAAGCTAGAGGAACAGCCAGAGGTTCTTCTAGACGCCCTTCAAGGGGAAGGGTATTCAGGGGAGGACGCGGTCAAGGAGGAAAGGCCTCAGGTCCACAACAGCAGAAGTGAGATGCTTCCAGTAGGAGGGAGACTACATCTATTTAGGGATCGTTGGACCTTCGATCCCTGGGCCCACAGCCTAATAAAGAATGGACTAAGTTGGAGCTGGAACAGTCCTCCACCTCCATTTCCTCAGTTCTTCCAACATTCTACCCCCGTTCTGGAAGAATATGTCCGAGAACTCTTACTGAAAAGAGTAATTCGAAAAGTTAAGTCCATCAAGTTCCAAGGAAGGCTGTTTTGTGTTCCAAAGAAGGACTCCGAAAACTCAGAGTGATTCTGGACTTGTCGCCACTCAACAAGTTCATAGTGAACTACAAGTTCAGGATGCTCACACTTCAACACATAAGGACCCTACTGCCCAAAAGGGCATACACCGTCTCCATAGACTTGTCAGACGCTTATTGGCATGTTCCAATTAATCTTCACCTCTCCTCCTACCTAGGGTTCAAGTTACAAAGAAGACTTTACGCCTTCAGAGCCATACCATTCGGGCTAAACATAGCCCCAAGGATTTTCATGGAGCTTGCAAACGCAGCCGTCCATCAATTACGCCTAAAGGGGATCCAAGTATTGGCCTACTTGGACGACTGGCTGGTGTGGGCATCCAGGACAGAATGCATGCAAGCCTCTTAGATAGTGATCCAGTTCCTGGAACATCTGGGATTCAAGATCAACATCAAAAAGTCTCTACTATCTCCAGCTCAAAAATTTCAGTGGTTGGGAATCCACTGGAATTTGGAGTCACATCGACTTTCCATTCCAGGGAAGAAAAGGAAAGAAATAGCAGGATCTGTCAAGAGACTATTGAAATCCAAACGGATATCAAGACGCGAACAGGAGAGAGTGCTGGGCTCTCTACAGTTTGTTTCGATAATAGATCCAGTGCTAAGAGGACAGCTAAAGGATGCAACAGGAGTCTGGAGAAAATACGCATCAAACGAGCGAAGAGATCTGATGAGACCACTACCGACTCGACTGCGAACGCTTCTCAAGCCGTGGTCCAAAGCCAAGCAAATGAAGATATCGATACCTCTTTAACCTCCTCCCCCGTCAGTTACTATCCATACAGACTCTTCAAAGGAAGGCAGGGGAGGCCACTCTCACCAGAAGAGTGTCCAGGAAGCTTGGTCCAATCTTTTCAAGTCATTTCACATCAACTTTCCAGAAGCCATGGCAGTACTTCTGACACTAAAGAAAGTTTCTCCTCACCACTCGACCCACGTAAGATTGGTTCTAGACAGCGAGGTGATAGTGAGATGCCTGAATCGACAAGGGTCAAGATCGCCTCAAATCAACCAAGTGATGTTGGCCATATTCCGTTTGGCGGAAAGAAAGAAATGGCACCTGTCAGCAGTTCACATTCAAGCGGTCCGCAACGTGACAGCGGACGCTCTATCCAGGTTCACACCGATAGAATCAGAATGGTCCCTAGACTCAGGATCGTTCTCCCTCATCTTGAGTCAAGTCTCAGAACTGCAGATAGACCTCTGCGACGAAAGACAACAAGTAAACACATCGTTATGTGTCCCTGTACGAGGATCCGCTAGCGGAAGCAGTGGACGCTATGTCCCGAGACTGGAACAGATGGTCCAGGATTTACCTGTTCCCTCCGCACAACCTCCTTTTGAAGGTCCTCAACATGAGATCCTTCAAAGGGAAAGCGGCAATAGTGGCCCACAAGTAGCCAAACAGCGTTTGGTTCCCTCTGGCATTGGAACTACGACTGAAGTTTGTACCGCTACCGGATCCAACCCTGACTCAGCGAGTACAGAAGTCGACTGTCTTCGCTTCATCACAGAAAACCCGGAACCTGCATCATGATTTTCTCTCCCTAACGATGAGAAAAAGCTGCGGGATATCAAGAGACAGTATAGCCTTTTTGGAGAAATTTAAGTCCAAATCTACCAGAAGACAATATGAGTCATCATGGAAGAAGTGGGTGTCTTTTGTCAAGGCGAAGGAACCAAAAGAATTCTTGCTTGACTTCTGTTTATTTTCTTCATTCACCTTCATGAGTAAGGTTTAGCAGCCAACACAATATCAACGTGCAAGTCTGCCTTGACAAGACCGATACTATATACCTTTCAGGTCGACCTTTCTAACAACATTTTTAATAAACTTCCGAAGGTTGGTGCTAAGCTTAGACCTTCAGCACCTCAAAGACCCATTTCATAGGCACTAGATAAGGTTCCTCCTTTGCATCAATAATGAATAATGAGGAGTGCGCTTTGAAGGATTTAACTCAAAAAGTTATGTTTCTGTTTGCACTCGCTTCGGGGGCTAGAGTTAATGAAATAGTGGCTCTCTTGAGAGAGGAAGGCCACGTTCAGTTCTTGAAAGGAGGAGAACTGAATCTGTTTCCAGACCCAACGTTTCTTGCCAAGAACAAGCTACCCACCAACAAGTGGGGTCCTTAGAGAATCTGCCCTCTGAAGGAAGATGCATCTCTATGTCCAGTGGAGTGCCTAAAGGTCTATCTTCATAGAACTTCAGACTTTAAGGGAGGACAGCTGTTCAGAGGAGAAACCTCGGGTTCCAATTTATCTCTGAAACAACTAAGGGCGAAACTCTCTTATGTTATTCGCAGGGCAGATCCAGACAGTACACCCGCAAGTCATGATCCAAGGAAAGTTGCCTCTTCCATAAAATTTCTTTAATTATATGGACTTTGAACATCTTCGTTCGTACCCCGGCTGGTAGTCATCCAAGGTGTTCTTTATGCACTATGCAAAGCAAGTGGAGCAACTCAATAGGTCTGTGGTAGCAGCAGGTAGAATTCTTAAACCTGCTGTTTAAATCTGCGAGGAACAGTGAAATTAATTTGGGACGATGAATTAAGAGGGTGGGTGTATAGTCACAGACTGTTACTACACACTGAGTGATAGGCCACTAACGTGTCCTTACGAACTGTTCCATTGACTTTGGTGAACTAAAGCATAATACGGACACTTGTGCCAAGCGTTTCTTACGCTAGTGTAAATAAACAGTATTACAGACTGTATCAATATTATTAATGATTCGATTAAAGTGGCAAATCTGTTTCCTTTTAGACGAAACAATATTTTCTGTTTACTGTTTTCTTTATGCTTTAATGGATATCGTCCACATTTTATAAATTTTATAAATGTTGACTGATATATATGTTTATTAAATTTTTAATAAACTAGTTCATAGTGAACCCTGCGTCTTATTCACCCACACTCATTTTATTAGAAATGTACTGAGCATTAAGTTTAAAATATGGATAATTTTAACATGGAATGTCTTTTAAGATTGTTCCTTTCTTCAACCAAAAATCCACTCGCTTTAACCCTTCCTTAGGAAGGATTAACGTTGTACCCTAAGGGGATGGTGATAGAGATGCAAAATTTGTTCCTATTCGGATACAACTGTTATCCGATAGTTTAATGAGAGTAGACAGACTGGGGGAGATGTCAGGAATTCATACTGACATTGGTGACTCTTATACAAACTTTGCTTTATAATGTATAGGGCGAGACCACTATACAAGCTTGTCATCCATAGTTAATATGTACTCCTCGAGACTTTTTCCAGAGTCTAGTACGACTCTTCCCTGTAGGGGGCAGGATGGACTAACATAGTTCATGCTTAGATGAAATGATGTATGACGGTAACATCATAGGTCTCTAGGTCTAGACGGACCAGGAAAATACTTTCTTGAGGGTACGGCACCGGTTGAGAATCCGCAGATACAGTAATGCTCTGGTAAACTTCCATCAGGACGACATGGCCTGAGCCCAAAAAACGGATTTTGAGCGAAGTAAAAAATCTATTTTTGGGTGAGGTAGCCATGTCGTCCTGATGGACCCACCCTTCCTTTTATTGTAAAAAGGGCTTATTGACCCCTCCCTATAATACAGTATCTGTAGCACCTCGTGTATCGCTGCAAGGAATGAAGGTGGCGCTGCCGTCTTCGTCAGATACACACTGGAAACGGAATAGGAGAGATACCTTATGAGCGGCTCTCTTTGCATTCTCGTTTTTAGATTCTTGTCACTGTAACCCCTCGAAGCGTTAATACTGTTCGGGGTGAAGATAGCTATGTGGCATGTCAAGAATACGTCCTCTGATATTATGCGATATCCTTGTTAGATTTATTTAGGGATATTCGCTCCAGGAGTTAGAATTCTGGATACCTTAAGGTAAAATTCTCTGGGAATATCACTGTAGTCAAATATACCCTAGGAAACTACCCTTTAGGAACATCCATCAGGACGACATGGCTACGCTCAAAATCCGTTATATATTCATATATATATATATATATATATATATATATATATATATATGTATGTATATATATATATATATATATATATATATATATATATATATATATATATATATATATATATATATATTGTGACGGGCCGAGAGAAAATTGTGAACTCAAAGGCAGTATGAAAGCAACTGTGTTAATTTATTATAAAACTCTCTCCTTTATATACAAAACCTCAAGGCAACAGGAAATTACATGTTCGAGAAACAGACAATGTTACATAGGAGAAACGCAGACATGTTTATTCTGGTTCTTTTTAGTGCGAGGGAAGAGCGAAGATACAAGCATAATATATACAATATGAATTATGTACGATCGTGTGACACACGGTTGGTACATGGCTCTCCCCCTAAAAATGACATACTGTACATGTTAAATAGGGCGCCCTGATCTAGAGAGGCGAACTATAGGCGGGTCATCTGGCAGAAGATAAGCAGGTTTTAGACGATCAATGGAGACCCAGTCTTCTTTGCCATGAATGTTTAGTAGGAATGCTTTCG
Organism: Palaemon carinicauda; assembly: GCF_036898095.1. Taxonomy (NCBI): domain Eukaryota; kingdom Metazoa; phylum Arthropoda; class Malacostraca; order Decapoda; family Palaemonidae; genus Palaemon; species Palaemon carinicauda. The sequence continues at coordinate 40,395,538 of NC_090737.1, read as the reverse complement.
GACTGCGGCGGATCACAAGGAAAGGGCACGTGTAAGGGGGGCTTTAGCGGTGGTTTGCTAGTGTCATTGCGCAGGAAGACGTGCGTTGCAGAGTGCAAGTCTGTTGGTATGAGATGCTTCTTCGCTGGGGGCTTATAAGTCTGGCGGCATGGAGTAAATTTTCCCACGACATGACGTATGCGCTAGAGATTGTCGGAGGATGTTGTAGAAGGAAAAAATTCGGCAGGGACGACCAAGGGGTCGCCATACACCATTTCACCTGCCAAGACGTCGAGGGCGTCTTTAGGAGTGGTCCTTAGTCCCAGGAGGACCCAGGGAAGCTGGGTAAACCAGTTGGAATCCTTGCAGTGGGACATCAAAGCTGCTTTGAGGGTGCGATGAAAACGTTCAACCATTCCATTGGCAGCGGGGTTGTAGCCCGTTGTCTGATGTAGGGTGATGCCCAGGAGATTCGCTAATGATGTCCACAATTGAGAGGTGAAAGTGGTTCCCCTGTTGGAAGTAATATGCTCAGGGATACCAAATCTTTCAATCCATCCAGAGAGTAAGGCGGATGTACATTAGGCGGACGTTGCAGTTTCCATGGGAATTGCTTCAGGCCAATGAGTGGAGCGGTCGATGACGGTAAACTGGTAACGATGTCCTTGTGATGTGGGTAGGGGGCCTACAACGTCGACGTGAATGTGTGCGAAACGATGCTGAGGTTGAGGAAAGGTGCCCACTCCTGAATCCGTGTGTCGATGTACTTTGGAAGTTTGGCAAGAAGTGCAGGCGCGGACCCAATCCTTAGCATTCTTAGAAATGCCGTGCCAAATGAATTTTGCCTTCAGCAGCTGTGCGGTAGAACGGCACGAGGGATGTGAAAGGCCGTGAATGAAATCAAACACCTGTCGGCGCATGGGAGCAGGAATCCAAGGTCGCGGTCTACTAATACTGACGTCACGAGGAGGGTGGTGTTGGAGTCTTCAAGGGGGAAGTCTTCCCAACGGAGGGACGTGCAGGATGTCCTACATGCTTGATACTCTGGATCCTGTCGTTAGGCTTCAGCCAGGGCGTTGTAATCCAATCCCAGTTGAATGGCAGCCGTGTTTCTTGACAGGGCATCGGCAACGGGATTCATTTTCCCAGGGACGTATTGAAGGGTGCAATTGTATTCAGCCACGGCGGAGAGATGTCGGCGTTGGCGGGCGGACCAGGCATCAGACTGTCGAGTAATGGCATGCACCAGAGGCATGTGGTCTGTGCGAATGACGAAGGGCGTACCTTCTAAGAAATGGCGAAAGTGACGGACAGCCAAGTGCACCGCCAGCAATTCTCGATCGAAGGTAGAATAACCCGATTCGGCCTTGTACAGTTTTCTGCTGAAGAAGGCCAATGGGCGGGGCGAGCCGTTGACCACCTGCTCGAGTACTGCACCAATAGCGACGTCGCTGGCATCGGTGGAGAGAAGGGGAGGGGCATGTGGGATAGGAAAAGTCAGAGCCGCAGCAGTTGATAGGGCCTTCTTTGCATTGCAGAAGGCTGCTTCTTGAAGGGGACCCCACTTCAGGTCCTTTGGCTTGCCCTTGAGGGAGGCGTAGAGGGGAGCAAGCGTGGCGGCAATTGCTGGCAGAAAACGGTGATAATAGTTTATCATGCCCAAGAATTCCTGCAGAGCTTTGACGGTCGAGGGCGCGGGGAAGTTCTGAACGACTGCTACCTTCTCAGGGAGGGGATGGACTCATTCAGGAGTGATGTGGTGCCCTAAAAACGACACTTCATTGGCGCCAAAGGTACACTTGTTGTACCAGACTACAAGGCCATTTTGCTGCAGGCGGTCGAGCACGATGCGCAGGTGTTCGTCTTTTGAGCAAGAGAACACAAGTATGTCGTCCACATAACGTACACAGAAAGGGAGGTCCCCTAGGATGCCATCCATGAGACGTTGAAACGGGGCCCCAGCATTACGAAGGCCAAAACAGGAGTAATTGAAGGTGTATGTACCAAACGGAGTGGTGATAGCAGTCTTGGGGATGTCATCTGGGTTCATAGGCACCTGATAATACCCCTTCAGGAGGTCGAGCATAGAGAAAACCTTCGCTTTGTGCAGGTAGGAGGTCACGTCGGCGATGTTTGGGAGGGGGGAGTGATCCGGTTCTGTTTGCATGTTCAGGCGCCTGTAATCCCCGCACGGACGGAGGGAGCCGTCTTTCTTCACAACGATGTGTAAGGGTGACGACCATGGGCTGGAGGCCTTTTGGCAAAGGCCCATTTCCTCCAT
>NC_090737.1:40348278-40350778 GCF_036898095.1 Palaemon carinicauda | reverse complement strand
TAGCCGGTGGAAGTCACAGGTAAAGTAACCTTTGCTTTAGAAAGAAAATCGTAGGTTTTTTGTCTTCTTGAGAGAGAGAGAGAGAGAGAGAGAGAGAGAGAGAGAGAGAGACCTGATACACAATAACACAATTGTGCTTAAATAATATTTTTTTTTGTCTTACTAAAATATTTAGAAAGATAATGTGAGGTTAACATTAGCTGTTTCAGTATTTGCTGAAACCATCAGTAGTCTAATAATTATGCTTAGGCATTTTGACCATTGTGGAAGAAACTGTACAGTTATTGGAAATGTCCCCTAAAATAACTTTTCACCAATTAAAAAAAATGTTGATTTGAGAGAATAGCCCCATTAGCATGCAAATGCAGAAACCTGTTTCTTCTTACTGTACTCAAGATGGACTAACGCTAATAATTTTTCTTCCTTCTGGTGTACTTTTGGCCATCCCTTATGAAAGTAGTAGAGAAAACTTTCATCATCTTTGAAAGGAGAAAGGTGCATTCGTCAGTTGCCGATATATCAACAAGACAGTTTAAACAAGTAAACTTCAAAGAATTTTAAAATTTATAATTGTTCTTGAATGCCGCCAGTAACGTTTTCTCTCTCTCTCTCTCTCTCTCTCTCTCTCTCTCTCTCTCTCTCTCTCTCTCTCTCTCTCTGGAACTTCATGTGGCGTTATCAGCCATGGACTAACAGTAGTTAATGTGTGGGTGTGTTTTCAACATACTCTCTCCCGAAAATGCCTTTGCCGGGTAGCATTCATTATCTTTTTTTATATACTTTTGTAGAGACGCACTTAATTTTTTTTTCTTTTTTAAATTCTGTCTCGCTTGACCATTATGATTCACAATAAATCACAACATAAAAGGGAAATATACCACCTTACTTACATTTTGTAGTATCATATGATGCTGTTGACTCTTGACAGTTCAGAGGTTTCTGAGCTTGTCGGGAAATAGGTCCAGTTAACCAAGATCCTCCATAAAGCTTTATTCGCAGAAGTCTTACCTTTTCAAGCTAAGTTCCAGCTCTCTCTCCAAAAGTGTCTTAAGTAATCGTCGAAGGCGTTACGTCTGTGCCATCCCCTAAAACAGGTGTCATTTCACTAGTTCTGTTCTGTCAGTAATCCTTATCTCCCTCTTCTTCGGTGACCTTTCTGAGATATCTTCACAAATATCTGCAATCGTTTTGGATTGATGATTTGATCAGTACGTAACTGAAACAAGCAATAGGTAGACAATTTTAAAGGGTTCTAAGGTGTTTTTCCGTTGTGTTTAATGTCTATAGTATTTTAGAATGTGGATTAAACATCAATCCTTGATGATAGTTTTTCTTTTACATTTAGTAGAAGATTGTTTTTATTGTTTGGTAAAAGTGGCCTGGAGATATGGATGTTTTTGTTTATGTACATGATTATCGCCATCCCATCCATGTTAATTGAAATGATAAGTCTGTTTTTTCTTTCCTATCGACGTTGCCCAATTATCGTGGAACCCCTTAAAGGGTGGTACCCTATTATAAACGTTCATACCTAGTAATCTGTTGAATGCAAGCTCGAGCCCCGCGCAAGTTTGATAGTTTCTAGTTGTGTACAAAGCCCCAAGACCTACAGAATAGGACCTCGTCATCCTTTTGAGCTAGAGAAGGGTTGCTTGGGGGGGGGGGAGCCGATAGGTCTGTCTGTTGAGTCCTCAGCAGCCACTGCCTGGCCCTCTGTGGTCCTAGCTTGGTGGAGAGGGGACTAGGGCGCTGATCATATGTAGGCCTATATATGGTCAGTCTTTAGGGCATTGTCTTGTCCTTTGCCTCTTGTCATTCGTGAGAGACCTTTAAACCTTTAAACAGCCTTACTTTTTATTTAAAATGTAAATTACACCGTAGAAGTTTTATTACTACAGAACTCCCATTGTGTCAGGACTACCTGCGTGTTGTGTTGTTAAACGCCTGGGTCCAAACCACCACCTTATTAACTTTTGTCATCATTTCTCAGGCATTCCAGAGCATTTTTTTTTTCACCTTTGTATTTGTGTGATTTTTTAATATCTTTTCATTCTTAATTTCGTATGTATTGAATTCTGTTTTGAATCTTTAACTTTATGATGGTTTTGACCAAGCAAATTATTTGAAAAAAAATATAAGTCTCTGCCACATTCGTCCTTTTACTACTGCATAGTAGATGATTCTCCAATGTCTTAAAACTCTCTCAGCATTAATCTCTTCTTGCATTTACAAAGAAGACTCAACAACAGTGCATCGAACCCCAAACACACGTTGCGCCACTCAACCCCATCTTGCTAGTTCTCATGCACATTCATCATACCAAGACCCGTCCTCTTCAATTTTGTAGATTTTCCAGCATTTGAGTTCCTTCCTCATCTCTGACCTTCCAGCATTTCTTGAATCGTACATTCATTTCACCAACCTATTTTCATTAATGTGAAGGGAAGCATTCTGTAGTAGTTCTTTCCAAGTAGTCTAGGCATGCCTATACACACACACA
>NC_090737.1:40313278-40343278 GCF_036898095.1 Palaemon carinicauda | reverse complement strand
TGTGAGCTAAAATTCACAGCTTGTTGAGGTGCAGCGAAGTCTTATTCCCCAGTGATATATTTTTCATTATTCTATCTGCCATGGAGTCAATGTGTATCCATATATTTATTCCGTTCGCGTGTAAGCTAACATAGTCCAGCCATGGCTATGGTATCTCGCTATTTGCACCAAAATGACTAGGAAATATAGGTACTCTAACTTTGTAAGTTTTGGGATATATCGTTCTTTAGGTCAGGACTTACCATCACTGCGCTCTCATATTATCATTATTTTTGACGGTTTGCTTCTACAGTAGGTTTGAGATAATTGAAATGATACTTTTTTTGTGAAGGTGTATGCACATCCCCTTTGTTCCTGGGACCATAGAATCCTGCTAATTAAAGTTACCTATATTTATGTGAAATTAAGTTTTGATTATCTTCGTTGCTCTCTATTTTTTCACTTGATAACTCTTTTATTCAAAACTTTACAAGGTTGATGGTTCTTATTATTATTATTATTATTATTATTATTATTATTATTATTATTATTATTATTATTACTTGCTAAGCTATAACCCTAGTTGGAAAAGCAGGATGCTATAAGCCCAGGGGCTCCAACAGGGAAAATAGCCCAGTGAGGAAAGGAAACAAGGGAAAATAAAATATTTTAAGAACAGTGGCAACATTAAAACAAATATCTCCTATTATAAACCGTATGTAATATGTAATATAGAGTATGTAATATAGCGTCGAATAAAATATCTTGAACGTAATAGTTTGAACACTATTTTTTGTGATGCCTGCCAATTTTTCGTCAATGTAATTAATTTTGATGTCCTATGTACTAATCAACTTACTTTATTCTACCTTTCGTCGTCTTTAATTGTTTTTCTTAATCAACCCAGTGTAACACTGGAAGCTTTCCAAATATTTAGTGCAAACCCCATTTGGTCTACAGAGAGGAAGTAGTACTGGTCTAACAAATATATTTTAATCCCTTCAATTATTTTGTAAACTAATAGACCCCAAAAAATGCTTCCTTTTTATAGTTTCAAAGCAATGTATCGCTTTGTTTTTAGATTAAATAATAGATGACCTGGGTTTTCATATTATTCATTCTAAGATTCAAAACAAGTGAGATTAAAAATATTGGCAAAGAGATAGACGTTATGTCAATATCATCCAAATACTTCAGCAGCCACTATTATTACGGAATGAGGACGTGTTGAAGAAGAGCTCTATTGAAATTTAACAACAATAGTGGCAAGTTGAAAGTGAAAATCGTTAAGTTAACAATTTCCAACATTATTAAGTTATATAAATTGGAATCAAAGTCATTGGAATACTAAATAGTGCAAAATTACAAATTAATAGTTGATTACAACTGGGACACAGGTAAGAGTTACCAATTATGGTTTTCCCGACTCATTTGGACTTAAGCAAGGTGTAAACTACAAAAATGTTAGGAGCCATTAAGAAAATTAGAAAGAAACCTCATGAAAAGACGGAAACTGGAAAATCAGTTGAAGAAGAAACAAATGAATTTTTACAGATAATAAAGAGAACATCAGTATATAATAGTGACAATATGGAGGAAGGTGCTTGTGGAGAAATGATAAATCAGCGAATGGATCGTTGGACACTGGAATCTGATGACATTGAATTGTGCGGGTACTGCAAGACTGTCGTTGCCGGTGATGCAATTTGTTGCGATAAATGTCAAAAATGGTATCATTTTGAAAATGAATGTTCTGGATTAACAGAAAATTTATCACAAACCCACAAAAGGCTATTGTGTAATGAATATATTTCTTACAAGTGTAGGAATTGCACTGATAAGATCAATGAGGATGCAGCAAACATACAAAGAAAATAATTGGATGAAAAAGTCGTAATGTCCCATCATTTGGTTCAGGTCTTGATGAATAAAATAGAAGAAATGAAGAATAGCATGACGGAAATGAGAAATAAAGTGCAAGAAACAAGAGATGAGATGCAAGAATTAAGAAATGAAATGAAAGAATTAAAAAATTAAAAGAAAAGGAATGAAGATGACATAGATAGGAAGCATAAAAGTGGTACATATGCTGAAATCAAAGAAAACATTGATTGTAAAATCAACTGATGAGGTGTCAGCAGTTAATAATAAGAAAACAATTATGACCAATATAAAAGCCCAAGTTGAAAGCACTGGTGAAACAAAAGATGGCCACCTGATCATAGAATTGGTAGATAAACAGAACCTGGAGCAGGCAAAATCAGAATTGGAACAAGGTAATGTAAACAAGATCACTGTTGCTGAAAAAGGAAAACTTAAACCGAAGATAAAACTTACAAATGTACCAGAAGATGATGATGATATTATTCAAAGTCTGAAGCTTAAGAACCAGTGGCTAAGAAGACACATTGTAGAAAATGATGATCTGACTATCATAATGCAAGAGAATTAAAAAATGGATAAACATAAACACTATATTATAAAATATACACCCAAGATAAGTAAAGCAATCTATGAAAATGGGGATAAACTTAGTACCACATATAGAACATGTAATGCTTATGACCATTGCATGCCCTACCAGTGTTACAAATGCCAGGAATTTGGGCATAGTGCAGCAAATTGCAAGAATAAACGGTCATGCCCCAAGTGCGCAGGAGAACATAAAGCGGGTCATTGCAGTATTGTTGAAGTTAAATGCATAAATTATGTGAGAAAGAACTATGATGACAAAACATAAATCCTATGATAGACTAAACTGAGAAGTTTATAAACAAGCAATAACAAGAGCCAGAAACAATACTGACCATGGCTTCGATTAAGAAAATATCATGTAATTTAATAAATATACAATCCATTGGCAATAAAACTCATATCATTAAGGAAGTCGTAAGTGATCAAGATGTGGATATTTGCTTATTAACTGAAACTTGGTTGAGTGGGAATGTGAATGACAGATCGAAAATAAATGAAATGACACCTAAATCTTATAACTTTTATCATGAACCAAGAGAAGACAAAAGAGGTGGTGGCATTGGAATCTTAATTAAGAAATCATATAAAGTTACAGTAAGAAAATATCTCATAGTTAATTCATTTGAATATATGAATATTAAAATTTTATCTAGAAATGTAAATCTACAAGTAGTTATACTCTATAGACCACCGAGCAAAAGCAAAAGAATGTTTCTAGATGAATTTAATAACTTACTAGATACCTTGAACGACAATAGAAATATCGTTATATGTGGTGATTTCAACCTACATCTTGATAACAGAGTAGACCCATATGTCAATGAATTTAGAGAATTGATTGACAACCACGACCTTGAAAACATAGTGTTTGAACCAACAGCTCAATCTATTCATATACTAGATATAGTTATGGCAAATAAAAACAACAACATCATACTAAATATGGAGATTGAACCTGACTGCTCTATATCCCCAATGCATAAGTTAATGTCTTTTGAAATAGATGTTAGAAAAAAATAATGCAATACAGAAGGAAATCACATACAGAATTAAGACTAACTTTGATCCAAAAGAGTTCATTGAACAAAGCCTAGAGGATATAAAAGGGATAACACCAGTCTGTAACTGTGAAGAGAAGCACACCCTCGTAGAGAGACAATCCTGTGTAAACTGCAATACTGATAGAAGTAAAACAATACTTGCAACTAGTTATAATAATAGGTGCCCGGAAAAAACAAAAATAATTACAATTAAAGAAAAATCGAATTGGTTTGATAACGAATTATATGAAGAAAAAAAAAAGAAAAATGGAGGATAAATGGAAAAGAAATAAAAATAATGAAAACTGGCAACATTACAAATCAGCTAGAAATCGCTACAATTACATTATCTTAGTTTAAAAAAGGCCTATTATGAAAAAGTATGCAATGAAAATGACCCACTGGAAATACATAAGAACCTAAAGAAACTATTAGGTCTAAAGACAGAAATAGTATTGCCTGACATAACTAATGATCCTAAATGCCTAGAAAATTATTTTATTGATTATTTTGAAGAAAAAATAAATCAAATCTGCTCCAGTTTTCGCAACATCGGCACAACAGAACGAAGGAATACATCAGCAACAGGTGTAAGTAAGCTAAGGGTATTCAAAGAGTTGAGTCAGAGTGATTATATGAGAATAATAAAGAGTGTAAAAAAAACCTACTGCAGAAATGACCCATTTCCAATTGACGATGTAAAAGATGCAAAAAATTTCACCAGACTACAAGAGACCTGCCGAAACATGGTAAATATGAGTTTAACACAGGCGGTTTTCCCTGATTGTGAGAAAGTTGCATGTATCAAGCTTGTGTGTAAAGGAAAAGGTGATATAGACAATTCAAGTTCATATAGGCCAATATCAAATCTGTCATATTTTTCGAAAATTATTGAAACTGCTGTACACGAACAAACCTGGAAACATTTGAAACAATCTAATGCCATACGCGATGATCAATCTGCATACAGAGAAAATTACTCCACAGAAACAACAGTGTTAGCGATTAAAAATGACATAACAGAAATTATTACAAATGACAAGTGTTGCATTCTTGTGATAATTGATCTAAGTGCAGCAGTTGATACTGAAGAACATAAATATCTGATGGGAGACCTCAAAGCTGTGGGCATCGTAGAACGAGCATACGACTGGTTTGTGAGTTATCTTGAAAACCGCAAAGTTAAAGTAGTAATATCAAATGTTGAATCTGAGACAAGAAAACTAACCAAAGGGGTGCCTCAAGGCAGTGTACTACGTCCTCTCCTGTTTGAAATTTACACGATTGAACTGGCAAATATACTTGAAACGCACAGAGTTAAGTTTAAAATATACGCTGATGATACACAATTCTATTTCCCAATAGAATCAGTTGATGAAGCTAAAAGAAAGATACATGAAATAATGAATGACATTAAGGCTTGGATGTTAATAAAAAAAGCTCAAGCTCAATGAAGATAAAAGTGAATGTATTATTTTTGGAAATGAAAAAGATATAAAAAGAATCGAATGCTTCCAAAGAATTGAAATAGGTCAATCGATCACTGACCTAAAAGAAATCTGTCAGAAATCTTGGAGTAATCATGGATGATAGACTGACAATGAATGAACATATAAATAATATGGTAAGAAATTGTAACTATCATATTAGAAACATAGCATTTATTAGTAAATACTTAAATGAAAAATCTATGGCCATACTCATTAATCACCACATATTTTCAAGAATTGATTACTGCAACTCACTGTTCTATGGCTTACCAATTATCAGCTGAAGAAAATTCAGAGAGTACAAAACAGAGCCGCTAGATTAATAAAAGGACTACACAATATGGAAAGAGTTACCCCTGCACTAATTAAATTACACTGGCTGCCGGTAAAGGCGAGAATCGAATACAAGCTACTCTTACTAACGTTTAAGATACTGAACCAAAATGAACCAAAATATCTAATAGAATGCCTGAAAAAAATAGAACTAGAAACAAATGTTACCATAAGACACATGAGTGACAAACATAGAACACCTGAACCAAAAACAAATAGTAAATTTAGTAAAAGGGCTTTCGGCTACTGTGCGCCTAGACATTATAATAAACTGCCAACTGAAATGAAGGACTTAAAGGGAGCAATTGAATTTAAGAAGAAACCAAAGACATTACTTTTCACAAGATCATATGATTTTAAAGATGCTACAATCAAAGAATTGTATAAGTTATAATGAAAATGTTTCGTTAGATGATTGATATGGACCCGCCCGAGAAGTAGTTCGCTCGACTTCAGTGGAGGGTTGGATTTAAACCCAAAACAAGTAAGAAGTATATGCTGCATTTATTAATTTCCCTCATGTAGTTTAGTCGTATTTCGTTCAGTCTTTTTCCATCAGTCTCTCGCCAATAAGTCCATCGACTCTTATAAAATCTTTGCTTAATGTCACTTAGTTGATCAGTTAGTTTACACGAACCCCATTATCATTTTATTTGCAAGTTTTACATCAACATTTATTTTTGAACTTTTCTTTTGCTGTTGGTCATTCCTGATGGCTTCATTTGTATTTCATTATAGTTCGAAGTTCTATGAGTTGCAATTTATTTCTTGTTAAATGTCTCCTAATATCTCCCATCGGTTTAGTACTTGGGTCGACACATTAAAGAGTCTGCCGTGCATGCATGCTTCCTACAAGAAATTTCTTTGTTGCTTCTTGGTTTTAAACGCCTGTGATAATTCTGTCATTGCTTTGACGTATAGCTCAGCCATCTGGGGTCTTTTGCATATTATTTATTATGCACTGCCATAGATATCAAAACAGATATAATCCTTATTTCAAACTGTAACCTATGTATCTCTGTAAAGATGATTGTGGCCTGGCCAGTGGGGATTTATTCAATATTAATTTATCTGCTTTGCTGATTTTAAGCTCTGGTAAAATATCACTCTTTCGAGATTTTCAGCAAAATGCTGGTGTAGACCATTATTGTATATCGATTGTTGCAGATATCTATTATTGTGACTGCGTTGATATATAAAATTGGGTATTTATTTACGAAAGCTTGATTTATTACTTTGTAATATCCTAGTCTGTAATATCTTAGCGTTATTACATTTCATTTTAATGTATCATAGTTAGGTTTCATATATTTGAGTTTAAAGTTTCTTTAGTATGTTGTTATTCAAATTTCAGTACCCTTTATTTTTTCAGCTTTATTAAGAATTTTAAATTTTCCTTTTTACCCCATGAGCACATACTATGTTTCATCTTAATTTAGTTTACCTTTTTTGTTCAACTAATCTTTTAATATGTACTTTATTACAATCCGTAACATAACTAATAGTATCTTCAGTGTTGTCCATAATTATGTAAGGCTGTATCATCTATACAAAAACTCCTTATTTTACATCAGATAATCTACGATAGCTTCATATTGTATATTAGTGTACGGGACCCGTTAAAAATGGCAGCTAGATATTCAGATATGCACACACACGCATATCCCCCTCTCAACCAGGGTATGACTACTACTCTCCCACTACCCGAGGGACTGGGAGAGTTGAGCGTGACCGAATATATATATGTATGTATATATATATATATATATATATATATATATATATATATATATATATATATATATACACATATATATATATATTTATATATATATAATGACTGGAGAGAATATTTAGACAGTAAAGCAGATGAGGCTGACAAACCTATGAATTCAGGGAGTGGCTATGGTGAAAGAATTGCAAATAGAATTACTAATGAAATCTCGACTGTGGCAAAGAAGTAGTATACCCATAAAAAAGAGAGATGGATCTATTATAACAACCGAGGATGAATAAAGGCAACGTTGGGTGAAACACTTTAGTGAGGTCACGAATAGGAGATATGCAGGGAATAATTTGATTGATATACCTGAAGCTGAGGAAGATCTTGATGTGCCCATGAATGAATTCAGTTTGTTTGAAGTCGAAGCTGCTCTTAAAATAATCAAGATAAGGAAAGTCCTTGGATACGATGGAATAACTGCTGAGATGATATTGGCTGAAAATAAAGTGACTCAGAATACCTACAAAATTATTTTGTAGAATGTGGCATGGAGAGACAAAACCTGATGAATGGGAGCTAGGAGTGTTGGTGAAAATGGCAAAAAAGAAAAAGAGATCTGACTGATTGCAATAATTATAGAGGCATTGCACTTACGTCAGTTGTCATGAAAATATATAGTTTGTTTATTCTAAAGAGGCTAGAGAGAAAGATTGATGAAAAGCCGAGAGATGAACAAGCGGGATTTAGAAAAGCTAGAAGTTGTACTGACCAAATTTTCATTTTAAAGACTTGTTGTACAGCCATATGTAGAATATGGGAATTCACTGTTGATGGCATTTGTGGACTATGAAAAGGCATTTGATAGTGTGCACCGGCCAATTTTGTGGAGAGTCCTGGGTTATTATGGAGTTCTTCATAAATATGTGAATTTTATCAAGTTTATCCATGAGCATAGTAACTGCAAAGTTAATGTTAGTGGAGTCCCATCAAATGAATTTCCAGCGAACCGTGGAGTACTCCAAGGGAATGTGTTGTCACCTATGTTGTCGATCCTCCTCATGGATTTTGTAATGCGTAGAACAGTCAGAGATGGTGGAGAAGGATTAGACTGGATTGGTGATAGGAATTTGGCAGACCTAGAGTATGCTGATGATGCTGTCCTTCTTAGCAGAACACCACAGGATTTTTAATGCTTGCATGAAATATTGCACGAGGTGGGCCTGAAAATAAATAGAAGAAAGACAGAGATAATGAAAACGGAGTATACAATGGAAGATGAAATATCATTGGACGGAGAAAGGATTAATGAGGTAGAATCATTTAAGTATTTAGGAACTATGATATCCAATACAGGGTCTCTAGAATTGAAGTTTAATGAAAGATTAAAAAAGCAAATCGGACAATGGCTAGGTTAAATAAAATTTTGAAAAAAAATCACCTGGAATTACACACAAAATTCAGGCTATATATCAGTTTAAGTGAGATCAGTGTTACTGCATTTACAGGAGTCGTGGTATGACTATGAAACAATATCTAAGATATTAATAGATTTGAGAACAAAGCCCTCAGAAGAATATTGGGAGTTGAATGGCAGGACAGGATTAGAAATGAAAGTATAAGAGAGATTACTCGAGTGCCATAGGTGGATGAGATCATGGTAAGGGGTAGAATGAGATGGTTTGGCATGCGCTTTGCACTCCCCAAGTGAGATTAGTTCACCAAACTTTCAACTGGGCTTCACAAGGCATTAGAAGATTTGGAAGACCTAGACCTACATGGCTGAGGACTATGAAGAAAGAAGTAGATGATGATGAATGGAGAAGTAGTGATACAAATACAAAAGTTCAAGATGGAGAAGACTGGTGAAATCTAACCGGGGCCCTTTGTGTTAATATGCGTAAGAAGAGATGATGATGAACCAAATTTTCATTTTGAGACATGTTGTACAGCAATGCGTAGAATATAGAAGTCTACCTTTTTCGACATTTGTGGACTATGAAAAAGCCTTTGATAGTGTGCACCGGCCAATTTTTATGGAGAATTCTGCGTTATTATGGAATTCCTCTCAAATATGTAAATTTGATTAAGTCTGTTCATGAGCATAGCAAGCGCAAAGTTAATGTTAATGGAGTCTTATCAAATGAATTGCCTGTGAACAGTAGAGTACTCCAAGGGAATGTGTTGTCACCTAAGTTGTTTATCCTCCTCATGGATTTTGTAATGCGTAAAACAATCAGAGATGGTGGAGAAGGATCGGACTGGATTGGTGATAGGAATTTAGCAGAACTAGAGTATGCTGATGATGCTGTCCTTGTTAGCAAACTACTACAGGATTTGCAATGCTTGCTTACCAGAATACATGAAATATCACCCGAGGTTGGGCTGAAGATAAATAGAAGAAAGACAGAGATGATGTGAACGGAGTATGCAATGGAAGATGAAATATTGGAAGGAGGAAGGGTTAATGAGGTAGAATCATCTAAGTATTTAGGAACTATAATCTCCAGTACAGGGTCTTTTGAATCAGACTTTAGTGGAAGATTGAGAAAAACAAATCAGACAATGGCTAGGTTGAATAAAATTTGGAAATAAAACCACCTGAAATTACTTATAAAATCAGACTATATATCAGTTTAGTGAGATCGGTGTTACTCTATGGTCACGAGTCATGGTATGATAATGAAACAATCTCCAATAGATTTAGTAGATTGAGAACAAAGCCCCCAGAAGGATATTGGGAGCTAAATGGCAGGACAGTATTAGAAATGGAACTATTAGAGAGATTACTCGAGTGCCATATGTAGATGAGATCATGATGAGGTGTAGATGGAGATGGTTTGGGCATGCTTTTCGCACTCCCCAGGAGAGATTAGTTCACCAAACGTTCAGCTGGGCTCCACAAGGCACTAGAAGAGTTAGAAGACCCAGACCTACATGACTGAGGACTATGAAGCGTGAAGTAGGAGATGATTACTGGAGAAGTATTGAATTAAAAGCTCAAGATAGAGACGACTGGCGAAATCTAACTGAGGCCCTTTGCGTCAATAGACGTAGGCGGAGATTATGATGATTGGTCCATACAGTTCTACAACATTTATATCCAATGTCTGGCCAGTCAAAGGACCCAATAATTCTCTAGCGGTAGTATCTCAATATGTAGCTGGTGCTCTGATCAACATCTCACTTCTATTCACTCCAGGGCTTAACTACGACACTGTAATTGTTCAGTGGCTACTTTCCACTTGGTAAGTCTAGAAGAGAGATTTTAGCTACGGTGAGCAGCGTTTCTACGAGAAGGAGACTCCAAAGTCAAACTATTGTTCTCTTGTCATGGGTAATGTCATAGCCTCTGTACCATGGTCTTCCACTTCTCTTGCACGAGGGTACCCTTGGGCACACACTTCATGGTTTCCTTATTTTCTTTCCTCACTGGAATAGTTTCCTTGTTGGAGGCCTTAGGCTTTATTGCATCCTGCTTATCCAACTACTGTATTATTATTATTATTATTATTATTATTATTATTATTATTATTTCTTGCTAAGCTACAACCTTAGTTGGAAAAGCAGGATGCTATAAGCCCAGGGGCCCCAACTGGGAAAATAGCCCTGTGAGGAAAGGAAACTATAAAAACTTTAATAAAACAGGAGGAAGAGAAATAAGATAGAATAGTGTGCCCGAGTGTACCCTCAAACAAGGGAACTCAAACCCAAGACAGTGGAAGACCATGGTGTTGAGGCTGTGGCACTACCCAAGTCTAGAGAACAAAGGTTTTAATTTTGAGTGTCCTTTTCCTAGAAGAACCGCTTACCATAGCTAAAGAGTCTCTTCTACCCTTAGCAAGTGGAAAGTAGCCACTGAATAATTACAGTGCAGGAGGTAACTCACTGAGTGGAGAAGAATCATTTGGCTATCTCACTGTTGTCAGATGTATGAGGAAAGAGGAGAATGCGTGAAGAATAGAATAGACTATTCGGTGTATGTGATGGCAAATGGAAAGTGAACCATAACCAGAGAGAAGAATCCAATGTAGTAATGTCTGGCCAGTCAACGGACCCCATAACTCTCTAGTGGTAGTATCTTAACGGGTGGCTGGTGCCCTGGCCAACCTACTAACTCAGTAATTAGTATTGATAATAATACGAATTTCGTATACTCATCCTGTAACTGTTGAAATATCGATCTACTGTTGGCTGACAACTTTTGTGAACCTTTTAAAATTTTAGAACAAGGTTGAAAGTGGAGATGTCATCAGTGATCATTTTACAGAAACTTCCTTAAATCGAGGATTTTCCAGAAACACTATCAGTTTGTTTACCAAGAACAAACCTAGATTTTTCATAATTGCATTACTGACATGGTTTTAAATCATATTACTTGTTATTAATTTTTCTATTTTTCTCTCCCGTAGATTTTCTCTTCTGTGGAAGGTTTCTTTAGCCTATTTACTTGTAACTTGTGCCCTTGGTTTTTTTTCATTCATTCACATTAATGATAATTTTAACAATATTGGTAACAATAACTTAGTGTATAGTGCATGATTGTTTTTTTTTTTAATTAAATGAACTCCTCCATTCTTTCATAGTCTGTCTATAGGTAACACCGTCCATACTTTCACGTTTTTTTTTTTCTAGCAAACATTTATACCAATAATTTTTCCTACCCTTTAACACGATTTCTCGTTGGAATTGCTTAGACATCTCGAGTGGAGAATCAAAAATATAAAATTTTGTTTTCTGTAAGATAAAATCATTATACTATTACCAAAGGAAAATTAAAATAGTAAATGCCTCTTTAATGTGTTCTTAAATTGAAAACCAGCATTAAAAAGAAAAAAAAAACAAGTGATTTTATCAAACAGATTAAGGAGTATATAAAATTTCGATAAACAAGTCTTGTTTCGGCGAGTCAAAGAAACAGTGATTAAAGTGTGCACCTGAGGAACCAGGATGAAGATGACGGGTTGATTTAGGGCTTCACTTTTATCCCCCTTGAGATTCCAGCCATCGTCCCGTGACTGTAGGCCTATTCTTCGCCGCCGACTGTCGGCAGCCGCATTTTCCGTTATACCTTTCGTAATTACCGGTAAGGATGGATATCCCTTCACCTGTAGGCTCCACTGCTGCATTCCTCATTGACCTTCGTTTTTAAGGGCCCAGATGAATTTGCTTGAGGTTCTCTTCGTATACAAGAGCTTTTAGATGTTTATCTTTTGTTGTTAGGAAGAATTTTCAATAGACTTTATTTGGTTACATGATTAAATAATGAAGTTAAAGGGGTGAGTTTTAAAGGAGACTTACGACGAGGTTGTTAAACATTTCTATAGTCCTTTTCTCCGACCCTCACAATACGTCTAGGATGATGACAACGATTTAGTTACATTGTTAGCTTTTCCCTGCTGCCTCGCTGTAGGATAATAAATTCCATTTAGACCGGCTTTCCTCATTGAAGATCAAAGATCAGTTCATGAGTTATTTCATTCCCCAATTAATTTTAGTAATAAGTAGTTTGCTTATCAGAACCAGGGACTACTTCAAAGACCAGAAAAGTACCGGCAGGTGCAGTGCTGTCACTGGTCTGCTGCTCAGAGTAGAAATTATGGCTCTGGAAAATTCCTTACCCCTTTTTTAGGAATGAAAGTATTTGTATGTTCAGAAAACTGGTATTTCACTATAGGTTTTCTTCTTCTTTGACCTTGCTAGGAGTATTTCCAAACAAGATATGGTTAGTACATTAGCAGATTATTTGTTAGGATATTCAAGAGTTACAGTAGGAGTAGGATTTTTACAGTATTTCTTCCTGTGTGTGCCCATTTTGATTTATGTTTATAGATCTTGGCCTTGGGAAAAAGTTAACTTTTTATTTTAGCGGAAACTTATAGAGTAAAGAAAGTGTTATGCCAGCCAAACTATAAAAAATCAATATGACGAGAAAATTCTCCAACAGTGCCATTAGCAACATGAAAACTAAAAGCAGGAAAGCTAAATGTTGATTACAGGCAATATCTCTCATGCCCCTGACAGTCAAATTAATCAGAGGTGTTTATGTGTAGTCCCACAAATGCAGATAACGAGAAAATGCTCAGCAGGCCTAGTGCATGAATTACAATTGATGTTGTTCACATTATAGGCAGTATGCCTTCCAAACTTTCGAAAATTCTATATGATAGTTTCATCCCCCTCAATATGGTCAAAACCGGGACCTTTTCAAACGCATTCAAAATTTTAACGCGTAACAAAGTTTTTTTGCATCTCTCGAGCAATGTCAAAGATAAACCGATGCATTGCCTAATACTACCATTTGAAATTTATTCTATTTCGTAATTTGATGCCCTCCTTTTATTTAGGGATCCTTGAAGTACCCTATTATTATTATTATTTTTATTATTATTATTATTATTTTTTTTTTTTTTTTTTAGCTAAGCTACAACCCTAGTTGGAAAAGCAAGATGCTATGAACCCAAAGGGCTCCAAAAGTGATAAATAGTCCAGTGAGGAAAGGAAATAACGAAATAAATAAACGATATGAGAAATAATGAACACTTAGGATGAAATATTTTGAAAAACAGCACCAACATCAAAATTTATATATTCGCTTCCCTTATCAAACCTGTGGCCAGATAAAACATCAACCGATTAAAAATATCGTAATCCCTCTGCATTCCATGTTTACGGTAGATTTAATTTTCCCGTCAATAATATAACTTGAAACGTTTGCATAAAATATTTTTTCCATGTCGAATGGTTCCTATCCTAGTACAGGACTATACCGCCCAAATTTCATTTTATTTTCATGCAAACAATATTTCAAAGATTCTGCAGATGCTATTGGAAGTCTCAAGTGAGCCTGTCGCCTTTGTGCATCTTCAAAAGACAGATTGTGCTGGGTGTAGAACATTTTGTGTATCCTGATGGAACAAAGTCGGGGAAAACAGAAAAATTATCATATTTTAGAATGTGAAAGTTTTATATGTAGCACTTTTTCTTGATTATTATGTCAAGTTTTTATTTATTAACCCTTTTTTTCGGCGAAGAAAGTAAACAATTTAGAAAAAAAAATAAGAACTTTGATTTTTTTATATTTAATTCATTTTAAAGATGAGCAAATTATTAACAAGTTAAGCCAGCTGGAATCAAATATTCAGAATTATATCTAAATCATTGAACATTACAAAATGAACTGCCTATATATTTGAAAAACACATTGCGTACATTTGTCATAAAATGGATGATGATTGATTGATTGATTTGAAGTTTTTTGGCATCCTGACGTCGAAGGTCATTGACACCGTGTCATACAATGAGTAAATAGGTTGGTAAAAGGGGAATTAGTTCTCCATAAATGAATAAAAGAACGGAAATTATTATTATTATTATTATTACTAGCCAAGCTACAACACTAGTTGGAAAAGCAAGATGCTATAAGCCCAAGGGCTCCAACAGGGAAAAATAGCCCAGTGAGGAAAGGAAATAAGGAAATAAATAAATGATGAGAATAAATTAACAATATATCATTCTAAAAACAGTAACAGCGTCAAAACAGATATGTCATATATAAACAATAAAAAGACTCATGTCAGCCTGGTCAACATAAAAACATTAAAAGTTAAAATTTGAAAAAAAAAAAAGGATAGTAGGCCTACCAAAAAGATGGTACCTTCAAAAGTGCCTTCCCTTTCACGGATTTAAATGCTATGTAACACTGCTCTGAAATATCTTGAAAAATTAACAAGATTCTCAACAATCTATATTGCTGATCTTTAGGATATTTCATAATCATCACTTCTCGTGTAGCATTTTTCCCTGTTGGAGCCCTTTGTGCTTATAGCATCCTGCGTAGCTAGTAATAATAATGATTACTGCGTTGACTGAATTAATAAAGAGCTGTCAAGAAAAAAAGACATGTTAATAATCTTTGTTTCAATTGCATTAGTGAATTATTTAACCAACTTCGCCCATAACACAAGCCCATAAAACATTGGTTAACTAAACTAAACTTCCAGCCATATCCTATGAAATGCGCATTCAACTATAAAAGGACTTAAAAATGCCAAGCCATATTTCTGGTCACGCTGAGCTCTCTCTGACCCTCGGGCAGGGATGAGAGGATGTAGTCCTACCATGGTGGGAGGGGGTGCCTTCAGTTTAAATGTATAGCCGTAATTTTTGTCGGGTCGCGTACGTTAGTTTCTGTAAAAATGGCAATCCAGGTGGGCTGAAGATTATCATTTCCTCTACAGACTTCTTAAATTAGATTTTTTAATTTATACTTTCCAATAGAAATGTATGATAACCGAGTCCAAACAAAGCCCTATATAAAATAATATTTCGAGCAAATGTGGAACTAGAACGAAAAATTCCTTGCTTACCTTATACCAGTTTAGTAAAACAACAAAATTTGGCAATTCTAACCGCAAAAAAAGATAAGATTATAAATATAACTTCATTGAAACTGGCCTCAAAACAACAGAATT
Organism: Palaemon carinicauda; assembly: GCF_036898095.1. Taxonomy (NCBI): domain Eukaryota; kingdom Metazoa; phylum Arthropoda; class Malacostraca; order Decapoda; family Palaemonidae; genus Palaemon; species Palaemon carinicauda. Next base: position 40,327,767 of record NC_090737.1, on the reverse strand, counting down.
TTATTTCAAAGCATACTTCAAGTAATATTAGCATGTGTTGAGTGTGTTCGTGTATTCCGAAAAGGAGAAAAATAAGAGAATCGCTAGGCCTTTGTCATATGTATACAGTACAGTGCATATTCTTAACATTATTTTGCTGGGACTTATTTTCCACCACATTTATATAACTTGTATATAACATTTAGCATTGAAACTGTATGGAAGATTACGTGTTAGCTTTGGCCGAATGTTCTATGAATTTCAATTTCAAATATATTAATTTAAGAAGTCAAATTCTCACATCCTAAGGTTTTAAATGGATTTTAAAGATTCTTTTACTTTTTTACTCTTTATGCCTTAAGATTTATCAGTTAACCACCTACTGTATATTTAATCAAATTGAAATAAAAGCATGTAACTATTTAACGCTGAGTCAATTTCAAGTAAAGATTTTGAAAGAAATCTGTTGAAAAAAGGTTTCATTACCTTAATCGTTGTTGCCGGAAAATATTTACTTTCTTTTCTTCTATCCTTGTTGAGATTATGCTTGTTACAATTATTCAAGTGGAAGTCTTTTTCCAGAACAATTTAGTATTAACTGAATATGCCTACTTTAACCAACAAATGTCTTATTTCGTCAACTTACCCTAAATTTCAAAATTGAAAGTCAAGCATTTCTTTTTTTTAGATATTCCACATTTTTTGCTATGAAAAAGAAATATCTTCTTGAAAATAAGAACCGCATGGAAAAATTTAGAAGCATTATCTTATTCGTGATGCACCTGTTGTCTGGATAAATACCTTTCCGTAAATTTCAGTTTTGTATAGCCCATCGTAAAATGGTTCCCCTTCATAAGGAATTCTTTTAGTTCTTAAATACATTTCTAATTTATTTCTGCTTTTGTAATCGTGTAATTTTTCTCTTGATATGTATTTATTTCCTTCTTGGTTCTCGCTTTTCGTTTTTTGGGGTCCATTCTCGAGAAGAATTCGCATTAATTTCCCTGGGAGCTGTATTATGCTAACAATCCCACTGCGATGTTCTGCCGGAAAATATTCTTCTACATCTGGTTGATGAAGGAAGTCTTTAGACCACCACTATAATTGCAGACTAAAATGGGGATTTCCTTGATGAAAATTATTATCTGGAGGCAGTGTGAGCTATGATTAGGATTACAAAACCTAAGGGAGATGGGGGAAAATAGAAAGTAGAGGCATAATCTTTAGAACAGGGGGAATCTTAAAATCTTAAAATGGGGTTAGGAAATTGCTACCGTAGAACAGTAATTACTTGAAATTAAACTTTATGATGTGCGAGAGAATTCTAGTTATCAAATATTTTCTATTGTGTTCTTGATTCATTTTAATAAATGTATTGCTTTTTATTTATAAAGCTATGTTGACAGAATCAAACTTTTTCGTTTCAGAATTATTTACTAGTGAAAAAAAGAAAAATTATAGCAAATTTATTTCATTTACTGTGCGCGATTGTTTGAGTCTCCCCCCTCTCTCTCTCTCTCTCTCTCTCTCTCTCTCTCTCTCTCTCTCTCTCTCTCTCTCTCTCTCCTTCCTTGATGGGGTTCCTCAGCATTTCAAACCTATAAGAGTGACACATAGGTTTATGAAGAACGTACTTACCATCATCCTTATTAGTTGCGGTCTTAAATAGTGAATAAATCATATGCCCATAGATGCGTCACAGTCGTCTGAGTCACTGAGCTCCAAACAACTATGCAGCCTTGATAGCGGCAGCCCTTGGAAACTGGCTAGCTAGACAATAGGAAGGCCGAAGAGCTCGAAGGGAGTAGGAATTATTTTTCCCGTTGGAAGAAGCGATCACATTCGTAGTAAGCCAAGCGCGCGAGCTCGCACTCCTACAATGTCATGGCCAAGGTCACAGATACTAAACCCCACCCTTACCGTCATCCGGACCTTCTCCTTTACAGGCTGTCTTTAAAACACTTTTCAATGGTGGGCCATCTCTCCCCAACCTCCAACCCCAAACCAGCCCTCCTTCGCCTCCAACTATTCTTGATGGATTCTACAATTATCATGCCTGGTTTTTAGATTACTTTTTTTTTTCTACTTCATCGTCATTTATTACACACACACACACACACACACACACATATATATATATATATATATATATATATATATATATATATATATATATATATACTGTATATATAGATATACATATATATATACTGTATATATAGATATACATATATATATATATATATATATATATATATATATATACATATATATATATATATATATATATATATATATAAAATTAAAAGATATTTTTCTTCGCATATTTTCAGGGTTTACATTCGGGTTCTTTGTGCACATTTCTAAATACAAACTCGTATGTCGGATATTATCTATGATCTATTGCTCAATTAATGCAAGTACATCTGATAAGTCTATTTAAAGAGGATAATAGTAACGGCTGAAGAGAAGAAAGGAAGTAGTCATTGAGTTATCTATAAAATAGAAAAGGTTATTTTCTTATCATTGAGAATGCTGCTAAAGAATGCAGAACCCGGAACAGGGTAACATGGTTTCATTTCATAATTTGCATAGAACTTATATACAGTATATAACGTTGTTACTCATCTTAATATATTTTATTTTCCTCATTTCCTATGTATAATTTACTCGTTACTTCTCTCTTTCCTTTTCGTGCTGGGCTGCTTTCACTGTTAGAATTCTAAGGCTTGTAGCATTCTTCTTTTCCAATTAGGGTTGTAGCTTGGTCATTAATGATAGTAATAATAATAAAAGAATAAAATTTATTAGGAACCAAAAGACGAAACAAAGGAGGGAAAATCCATTTCCGTGTGGATACATATAAAATGGCTTAACGAAAGATTGAAATTGTCTCAAAACTAAGTTAGTTTGTTGCAGATAAAGAATCCAGTATTTACGTATTATTTAAAACAACCAAATCTGAAGAATCTGTAAGTTGGTTGAGAAAACTAAAAGAAAAAGTGAGTCCAGGGAGGGAATCGAATTCAAATATAGGAGAGCAAGGATAAAGGATCCTGGTAACCTTATAAATGATTTTGGAATTTGTAATTAGGAGAGCGAAAGAGCTCATGATAAAAAAAAAAAAGATGGATCGGCGCGAAAGTGTAAACTTTGGAAAGGTAGAAAACATATCGGAAGCGAACTGATGACATAACTAATGTGATTATGCATCAGGGAAGGCTAAGTTATGTGAAGACTGATGCGTTTTTTAGTACAGCGCTTTAAAGAAGTGATACAGAAGTAGATATGCCTCAAGGTGAGGAAGCTCAACCAAAAGAAATTGAAAATCAGAATTATTGCTATTAATAGGCTATTGCAATATTAGATATACATCCACAGATTATGTTGCACCAGTTTTAAAGCGGATTATAAAATCAATGGAAGGAATATGGGTAAAAAGGAAGACTATGAAGAATATATTTGATAATGAAGGGCTAGGATGGTTAGAGGAAATCCCCAGAAACCTTATGAAAATTAATAGCAACATTTCCAACCAAAAACCTCAAGAAAATGTATTGTATCCCATAAAATTTTTGAGCGAAATTTTCAAGTGGCAGTTATCACCCCAACCCCCCTCAGAGAATTGCCGTAACGGGAATTTTAGCCTGACAAAACTTCTTGCTTGATACACCAAACTCGTGAAAGAAAGATGCGGTTATGGAATGAAGTGGAAGAAGAACAAAAAAATGTGTGGGCTTGTAATGGATTTATTTTTTTTCAAACACTTACCAAGGGTCAGAAAATATAAATGTGACATGGCAAATTGTGGCTCATTGTGCATATCTTTTTTTTTTATACGATTGATCCCTTGCTGGATTAAAAAGTACAAAAATGCTCATTTCTCATCATCATTATTTACTTATGAAGGTCTTTTTTGGTTCTTATAGGGTTCTAATTTTGGCCATCTGGCCGGTCTAATTTTGACCATCTGGTTGGTCTAATTTTGGCGATCTGGTCGGTCTAATTTTGGCCATCTGGACGGTCTGATTTAGACCATCTTGCCGGTCTAATTTTGGCCATCTGGTAGGTCTAATTCTGGCCATCTGGCCGGTCTAATTTTGGCCATCTGGTCGGTCTAATTTTGGCCATCTGGCCGGTCTGATTTTGGCCATCTGGTCGGTCTGATTTTGGCCATCTTGCCGATCTAATTTTGGCCATCTGGCAGGTCTAATTTTGGCCATCTGGCCGGTCTAATTTTGGCCATCTGGCCGGTCTAATTTTGACCATCTGGTTGGTCTAATTTTGGCGATCTGGTCGGTCTAATTTTGGCCATCTGGACGGTCTGATTTAGGCCATCTTGCCGGTCTAATTTTGGCCATCTGGCAGGTCTAATTCTGGCCATCTGGCCGGTCTAATTTTGGCCATCTGGTCGGTCTGATTTTGGCCATCTGGCCGGTCTGATTTTGGCCATCTGGTCGGTCTGATTTTGGCCATCTTGCCGATCTAATTTTGGCCATCTGGCAGGTCTAATTTTGGCCACCTGGTTAGTCTAATTCTGGCCATCTGGCCGGTCTAATTTTGGCCTTCTGATCAGTCTAATTTTGGCCATCTGACAGGTCTGATTTTGGCCACCTGGTTAGTCTAATTTTGACCACTTGGTTAGTCTAATTTTGGCCATCTGGTTGGTCTAACTTTGGCCATCTGGTCGGTCTAATTTTGGCCATCTGGCAGGTCTAATATTGACCATCTGGTAGGTTTAATTTTGGCCTTCTGGTTGGTCTAATTTTGGCCATCTGGTAGGTTTAATTTTGGCCTTCTGGTTGGTCTAATTTTGGCCATTTTGCCGGTCTAATTTTGGCCTTCTGGTAGGATTAATTTTGGCCATCTGGTTGGTCTAATTTTGGCCTTCTGGTTGGTCTAATTTTGGCCATTTTGCCGGTCTAATTTTGGCCATCTGGTAGGTTTGATTTTGACCAACTGGTAGGCCTAGGTTTAATTTTGGCCTTCTGGTTTGTATAATTTTGGCCATCTGGTAGGTTTAATTTTGACCATCTGGTAGGTTTAATTTTGGCCTTCTGGTTTGTATAATTTTGGCCATCTGGTAGGTTTAATTTTGGCCTTCTGGTTGGTCTAATTTTGGCCATTTTGCCGGTCTAATTTTGGCCATCTGGTAGGTTTAATTTTGGCCTTCTGGTTTATATAATTTTGGCCATCTGGTAGGTTTAATTTTGGCCTTCTGGTAGGTTTAATTTTGGCCTTCTGGTCGGTCTAATTTTGGCCATCTGACAGGTCTGATTTTGGCCACCTGGTTAGTCTAATTTTGACCACCTGGTTAGTCTATTTTTGGCCATCTGGTTGGTCTAACTTTGGCCATCTGGTTGGTCTAATTTTGGCCATCTGGCAAGTCTAATATTGACCATCTGGTAGGTTTAATTTTGGCCTTCTGGTTGGTCTAATTTTGGCCATCTGGTAGGTTTAATTTTGGCCTTCTGGTTGGTCTAATTTTGGCCATTTTGCCGGTCTAATTTTGGCCATCTGGTAGGTTTAATTTTGACCAACTGGTAGGTTTAATTTTGGCCTTCTGGTTTGTATAATTTTGGCCATCTGGTAGGTTTAATTTTGGCCATCTGGTAGGTTTAATTTTGACCATCTGGTAGGTTTAATTTTGGCCTTCTGGTTTGTATAATTTTGGCCATCTGGTAGGTTTAATTTTGGCCTTCTGGTTGGTCTAATTTTGGCCATTTTGCCGGTCTAATTTTGGCCATCTGGTAGGTTTAATTTTGGCCTTCTGGTCGATCTAATTTTGGCCATCTGACAGGTCTGATTTTGGCCACCTCGTTAGTCTAATTTTGACCACCTGGTTAGTCTAATTTTGGTCATCTGGTTGGTCTAACTTTGGCCATCTGGTCGGTCTAATTTTGGCCATCTGGCAGGTCTAATATTGACCATCTGGTAGGTTTAATTTTGGCCTTCAGGTTGGTCTAATTTTGGCCATCAGGTAGGTTTAATTTTGGCCTTCTGGTTGGTCTAATTTTGGCCATTTTGCCGGTCTAATTTTGGCCATCTAGTAGGTTTAATTTTGACCAACTGGTAGGTTTAAGTTTGGCCATCTGGTAGGTTTAATTTTGGCCTTCTGGTTTGTATAATTTTGGCCATCTGGTAGGTTTAATTTTGGCCTTCTGGTTGGTCTAATTTTGGCCATCTTACCGGTCTAATTTTGGCCATCTGGCAGGTCTCATTTTGGCCATCTGATCGGTCTAATTTTGGCCATCTGGCAGGTTTAATTTAGCCCATCTGGTAGGTTTAATTTTGGCCTTCTGGTTGGTCTAATTTTGGCCATCTTGCCAGTCTAATTTTGACCATCTGGCAGGTCTAAATTGGCTATCTGGCAGGTCTAATTTTAGCCATCTGCTAGGTTTAATTTTGGCCTTCTGGCAAATCTAATTTTTCTTTTACTATTTACACTGTTTTCTATTTCTGAATCTGAAGAGCCTAATCAGGGATACTTTACAGGCGTTGGTGCTACACACACACACACACACACACACACACACACACACACACACACATATATATATATATATATATATATATATATATATATATATATATATATATATATATATATATATATATTAGAGATTTTTCTCAACTAATACATTTTAGTTTTAACCTTGTATCCGAAATTTTCTTGACTGTTTTTGGAATACTGTCGACAAGTTATTTTTATTTCATTCTTAAAAGTCTTTTATGTTTCCCATTTTTTTAAATGTCTTTGGACAACCCTTTCAACAGACTGGTTGGTGTACGCTATATCCGATATCTTGTTATACGTAAAATCCGATTAATATGAATGTTAACTTTTTTCACCATCTCTAGTCCTATGAAATATTTTCACGGGAAAAAATACATTACATAGATATTTAAATAATTGCACTCTGATGTTTGCTATCGAGTGGATTCCACAAAGTACTCCAATTTGGTGCTAAAGGTTCGTTGAAAGTGTTTCTGCGTGATTCCACTCTCTTATTCCCATAATGTTCTTGAAATATCTTATTTTGATTGTTTTTTTCTTCTCTTGGAGTTTGTTTATTTCCTAGTTTCCTTTCCTCACTGGGCTATTTTTCCCAGTTGGAGACCTTGGGCTGCTAATAGCATCTTGCTTTTCATATTAGGGTTATAGCATATCTTGTAATAATAATAATAATAATAATAATAATAATGATGATAATAATAATAATACACCTTCTTAAGTGCTTTCCTACATTGCTGTTCAATATCTTGAATTTAATTTGCCCCATGTTTCCAACTTTAATTTGAAAAGAAAAAATACCATCGGGCGATTCCTAAGAGTATAGATAAGTTCTGTGGTATTGTTACTCATTTGACCAATAACAACTATAATAATTTTGTAATACACGGTTTTTGTTCTTAAAATTTCCTGTTATCAAAGCTTCAGATAAGTCTTATCTATCCACTCATTACCAATTAGAATCATTATATTTCTACGAGAGAGAGAGAGAGAGAGAGAGAGAGAGAGAGAGAGAGAGAGAGAGAGAGAGAGAGTCGTCATGACGTCATCACATCGTTACCATTCTCTCTTTTAACCGTATTAGTTCAGCACAAAAACAATGGCGGTGAAAGTTTAGTAGATCAAATCGTTCGCCAGGCAATTGGAGGACGTTGTAATAGTTTTCTGAACTGGCGGTTTCCTTTTCAATGATTCAGAATACATAATAGTCATAGATTGCAATGAACCATTAGCATGGGTTTTTAAAAACCATCGGGTAAATAGATTAAATGTAGTAAATAATCTTTGGAAGAGCTGACATGACAACTTATCTTAAAAATTGCCTAATTTAACGGGTTGAAAAGCCAGGGCTTGGTGGTTCTCATCAATGGAAACCATCTCGACACAATTGGACTTGAGACGGGATTGGGGCTCGGAAAAAAATAATGGTGTCAGCACCTGAGATTTTACCTATATCTTTGCAACGGTCTGTCTGAACAAGACAAAGTTGCTTTCCAAGTTTTTATGTTCATATTTTTTTTTTACCTTTTAGGTATGTTTATTCACAAAATAAGAATGTATCTCTCTCTCTCTCTCTCTCTCTCTCTCTCTCTCTCTCTCTCTCTCTCTCTCTCTCTCTCTCTCTCTCCAACTAATCTTTTGTATTTATCATGTTCTTTACTACACAGATGACCACCTGAACTTCATAAAACTTCAACTTGACTTTATTCTTGCATATCTTCATTAATTGTTTATGACTATCATTAGAATTAAAACTGTAATAGGAATAAATATAATTTTCTGGTTTCCCAGATGTCCAAACCGAGCTTAAGATAATATTTCTTGAAACTACAAAATCTGTTCTCAGATGGCCTTCATTTCTTTCTAGTTCTCGTAAGCAGTATTTTACGACCATCTTGAGGTATTCACTTAATTTTGGGGATCTGCCATTATGTCCACCCTCCGAACAGGATATGGGCGTGGACAAGTGCTCCTTCCGTCTAAAGAAACGTTAACGCTCCCCCTGAGGAGGATATACCACCCACGCTTTAGCATTTTCCAAGTTCACCTCCGCCACGCCCTTTGTATAGGTCACCTACACAATGACGCGGGAATATAAGATTGGTGTTTATGGAAATGCCTCCTCTTCTTCTTTTTTTTTCTTTTAAATAATTGATGATGTTTGTCAAGACTACTCAGGATACTAATCCATCTTTTTCTTAGGTTATTACGTTAGATACTTTCATGTGAATAATTCACACTAAAGGAGAAAAGATTTTGCAAAAGCTGTTGTCATTTCTTTTTATAGAACGAAAACAAGTTTTGTACTTACTCTTCTCTCCCCAGCAACTGGTTGCTTTTTATAGAGCCTTGCTTAGCATTTAGATGCTAGAAGGAATTTCAGATAAGGTCGTCGAAAAAAATAAATATCACATTTTGTAAACTGACTTTCCATGTCAACGATAATATCCTGCAGCATTCCAACTGTCGCTATTTCCATCGAATATTTATGTTGAAGAGGAGAGAGTTGATGGTTTATACAGAAAAAATGACAAGATTCTAACGTAATAATTATTCGGCATGAACTTTTTTTCTTCATATTTCATGCTACTTTCTTCCCTTGGGCTCAGTTTACTTCAAGGGCTGATATTATTATTATTTTTTTTTTTTTTAAGGGAACCCTACTCTCTACAGGACCTCCACAGTCATTTTATCATGTTCGTTCGAAAGCATTCAACATTCCACATCGCATATAGCTCGTTTATTGTCAAATCCACATTATCGAAGCACCTGGAGAACTAGAAAGCCTCCAGTTTCCTCTTGAAAGCCTTAATATCTTCAGTCTTTCGGATGTCTAGTGGGAACCTAATGTATAGTCTTTTGGCCGCATACTTAAAGGCTCTAGAGCCTACAGTAGACTTAATATAGATTCCAATAATTTGAAACCATCTGCAACCAATCTCGTGTCAACATGATTTGTTGGCTGTAAGATATTAAGCAACTGTCTTAGATATTTTGGACGACTGGTTATGATAACTTGATGGGTTATTGTACATATTTTAAAACTCAATTCTCTCTTTAATAGGCAGCCAGTGTAAATCAAGTAATAGAGGAGTGATCCTTTCTCGGGGTGGGACACCTTTTGTTAGTCTTGCTCTTCTGTTTTTTATGTTTTCTTAAGTTGCACTTTTGGTAAATTGTAATAGGTGGAGTTACAGTAGTCAATCATTGTACTAACAAAGTTCATAAAGTTTTTGGTCAAGTTTCCGTTTTTTTTTTTTTTTGAAGAGGGGAATTCTAGACTTAATAAAGCAAATACAAACTAACTATATATATATATATATATATATATATATATATATATATATATATATATATATATATATATATATATATATTGTGTGTGTGTGTATTGGAAGAGAATAAATGTGTAACAAAAAGTAAAAGATGCAAATTGAATAAAGTTCCCGAGTCGATGGATGGAGTATATTGGAGAGTTCAAAGAAATGGATGATGTAATAGCAATAGCAGGCCTGGAAGATTCAAGAGAACCACTGCAAATGGTTTAGTGGTAAAGAGATGATACGATTAAAATATAGATCTTTATTTCTGTTACTTAAATCATTCTTTATTTCTCTTTTATTTTCTGTAATGGTTAGTTTCCGTACTGAAACATTTTGGTTTGAGACGGGATTGGGGGCCGAGGCTTGGAAAAGATAATGGTGTCAGCACCTGTGATCTTGCCCATATCTTTGGGCAAATGAAGTGTATGCTGGTGGTGGGGAAGGGGCGATATGCTGGTGAAAGTGTGTCTATTCCAAAATTCTCAAAAGTGAAGGAAATGTAGCGTAGATGGGATGCAGAAAAAAAAGTTAGAATGAAGGGGACTTGATCCTGGAAGCACGTGTGTGTAATGTTACTAATTACGTTTTTGTGTAGGTGTCTAATGAAGGTCAAGGTAAAAACCTTTTTTTTTTTTTTTCTTTTTAAAGGAATGGCAAGAGCTGGAATGAAAGTTGAGGTAGAGTCATTGCGACCGTCTCGAGTAACAGTTTATTTTTTTTTTCTGTGGCATTATGCACAAATTACTGCAGTACACAGTGTCATTTGCTCTCATTATTACTCTAGGATAATATGCTGTAGTACGAGCAAGAGTCAGTTCTTGCATAAGACCAGCTTTAATAATGACCCTTGGGAACGCTCAGAATTGAGGCAACAAGTATAACACAGTACGCCCTTTTCTGAAATCTCATCTGTAAATATCCAAGTGAATCCGTCATTTATTGTCTGAGCGAATTTGAATAAAATTAGTTCTGTTGTATCGAAATTTCTTGCCCAGTGTAGGTGAATCAAACAACAGCCAGTAAAGAATTATAACATCTTTATTGCACAGTGTGTTCCCCTTCTGGGTTAGACTGACCGCGACACATAAAAAGATTTAATAGAAAATTTATTTATGAATTGTAAAAACAAGAGTGGTGGACTTGTGAGTTGTAAAATGGTTGGATTATCAGGAATTAGGAAGAATAAATGGGGAGAAAAAGACCCAAAGGTTAAAAGGAAATTGCAAAGGAAGAAAATGGCTGATAACAATGGGATTATTTTTTCTCTTTAGGAAGTAAGGCCAAGTAGGTTAGTTAATGCTTAGAAAAAGTATGAGAAATATTATTTAGTGTTCAGGGACCCCTTTAAAGCTAATCACAGTTAAATTACTTTAAAGCTACAAATAACTTTAGTTTTTTATACATAAAGAATGACGACTTAAAAACTTTTGCAAATCATATTGATAAAAAAGTTCTTCGGAAATCAGAAGAGTGCATGCAGTAATATAAAAACGGCGCTAGAAATCGATTGTTAATTTACTGTAAAAAAATCCCTTTCAACGAGGGAAATATCCTGCTGAGCTCTTTAGTCAGCAATTGTTTCATCATACGTTAGTCATTGGATAGTTTTTTTCTGATAACAGTACTTGGATTTCAATGTTGAGAGACATTAAAGCGATTCTTCCAGCACAGCATTTGCTGGATAATTAAAACTGGTTCCTCGAGGATATTTTCAAGCTACAAATTTCACCTTTACCAGTTTATTGTTATTAAAAGTTCTCCACAAAATATCCCTGTATGTATTGTGGTTTTTAATGGAAACCTAATCTTTCAATTGGTACCATTCATCATTGCAGCAAATTATTAGCATCACCTCTGCTATTATGTAATTGTTTCATGTTGCATTATAAAATTGATATCAGTCAAATTAATTTTTAGACAAACATATTATATATTTAGATATGTTATCAAAGCAATTACTTCTACGTTTGCCAGAAAAGACAATCAATAATGTTGAAATGATTTGTCAATTACTCTCAAATTTCCAAAATGGTTCACTCACACAGACGCATAAAAAATTCTAATGCTCTTTCACACCAAACGAATGTTTTTTTATGATTTAGAGTTGTTAAAAAAATCGGGAAATCAGAACTTCCGTAGTTCTATAACCCGTTCAGTGAGCTGTATGGTTTTCCTCTTTTCCTGTGTTTATGATTGGACTGAGCTAACTCTCAAATGCACTATACACGTGCAAGCAACGCATGTACACACACACATATATAAATATATGTATATAAATATATATATATATATATATATATATATATATATATATATATATATATATAATTTAACTTAAGTAGCCTCGAGAAGAGTAAATAGATTATTCTTCCTAATAACTGTTTCTTGTCAGGAATTGGTGTGCTGTCACATGGCTAATTAAAGACTAAAAGCAAGAAGTAGAAGATTAAAAACATCGACAGGCCTGGTTTTAAAATTAATGAAATTGTCTTTGAAAACTCATCTTTGTCGTTTAAGAGAACAAGATACCAATTTACCAGTAAAATTTAATTTTTATACGACGTTATGCAAGTATTGCTACAGCTTCATCTAAAATATATACCATAAGCCCAGTATGTACAAACCGTCACTGTATCTATTCAAAGCTATTGAAAATGGATTTGATTGGATTAACGAATTTGGACTTCATGGACCGGTTTTGGGACCTGTGAGCCCATTCTTTTCTTTAAAGACATTGAATGCCTAATTTTCATCTGGTATTTCCATTCGTCTAAACTGGCTGTGGACTTGATCATTATTTCCAACATATTCTAACACCAATGTCTTTTATTCAGACGAAACCATGCGCTATTTAGCAACATATTTGAAATAGTGACTTATATAAACTTTCATATTGTTTCTCTATCCTTCTAGCACCGGTCTTACTCTGAAACGCAGAGATATTAATACAAAAACTAATCTCTCTTACAGGAAATATCGTGAAGCTTAATCAACTAGTTGCGCAGTCATAATGGTGAACTAGACTACTTTGCGAGTATTACGACTAGAACGAAAGAACTTTGATGCACGGACTTCCTTTACACATTCATTATATCAGTTACAATCAAGAGAAGAAAGTGTCTTCTAGGAGGCAGAAAGCAGCTCCCCGAATCATTTTGTTTCCTCCGAGTAACAACAACGATTGGGTAAGTAAAATGGTGGGCTTATATTATTCTGGGAAATGCCAGTGTTGCCGGGTCCATTTGGAACCAACCCTTCAAAAAGGTTATTGGTAGGCATGCATGCTTCAGTAAAATAGATACCGCAAATATTTAGGAAATACAGGACAAAATAGAAGAGAGGTAGTGAAAAATACAGTTGTAAACAAATAAGCCAGCTAAACTATTGGATTAACGTGTAAATATTTCATCGTAATTGGAAAATAAATAAGAGAATCATATGCATGTTCTTTTAAAGTAGAATTGTGTAATTTCTTAATAGCCTGCATAAGACTTTCAAGCGACTTAGCAATAAGAATGTGGATGTTTTCATTACTGGGCCGTGTGACACCTTGAAGCTGCAACAGAATGTCGACGGTGCCTCTCTTTAAAGGCGAGTAGAACACACTCGCAACAGCGAAAATTTTTTTGAAATTAAAATTATAGAAAATGGTCAAACATTATAACCTAATGATCAACATTATTTGAATAGCTATTGTTTGAAAAAAAAAATAATTGAGTATAGGATATCAGTTCTGTAAGGCTGATGACAATTAAGCACAGAAAAACGACAGGCCAACAATAGCTGGACAGAAGTTTTGAAGCGTATAACATTAGTATTATCTCTGTAAATAAACTTTGTAAACAACAATTACTTCAATAAAACTAACAAGCTATTCAGCATTAGAACCTCGGATGAGTTAGCAATCGAGATCACCACATGAGTAAACTGTGTGAATTCGATTATGAATGTTACTATTAAATTCTGTTAGCCATGATTTCTTTTTGCCAGCACAGACTCTTGTTCCCAAAACAGTTCCTAATATCAAAGAAGTGGATAAATATCTCTAGCACCAAATATTGTAAGTTTTTCAGTAACAATAAAAGTTGGCTATAGTCAGTGACACCGGAGATTATCACAAGGAATTGACTGGCCACTATTATTTTATTTTAAGCTTTTTATTACTTTCACCTTTACCATTAATAGCTTCACGAAATTAGGGTAACAGTAGAAAATATTGGACGATTTTACATTTTCTTGATAACTGAGGTCATGAATTATAACAGGAAAATCTTACATTAAACGTGTCTAATCATGAAAAAAAAAAATTCTTGTTTCCTCCAAGAGAACTTGAAGCAAGAAATCCATAAGAAAACAAAAAGACATGATTTCGCGAATCTTTGTTTTTTAGTTAAGGTGATCTCATTGACAGATAAAGTAGTTGAAATAAATTGTCACTTACACTGCAAAATTCAAAACCTCAAGGAGTAAAGTAGAAATGGTACTATTTGTAAAATTGAAGCGAGAACAAGATATCAACTACGCTGTAATTTGGTAATGCCTCAGTATTGTTCAAAGAAATATTCATGACACACACAAAAAAAAAAAAAAAAAAATCAAGCCAGTGCTACAATTTAAGATCAAATTGTATCCTCCATTCCGTTTCTTTTATCATGGAGATAAGTTAGCAAATA
>NC_090737.1:40280695-40307778 GCF_036898095.1 Palaemon carinicauda | reverse complement strand
TTCAACTTTTTTATGGGGGTTTTCTGAGGCACAAAGAATTTTGGCCTCCTTTTAAACACTTGTACTTTAATTTGATAAAACTAAAGTTGCAGAGTCGACTTGTTCCAGCAAATCTTTTGTTGCTGTTGTCATAATATCACACTGTTGTGATCTATAATGTATTCTTTCCCGATATTTCCACTGATTGCATACCGATTTTTTTATTACAAAAAGTTATAAACATCCTGTAACAAAGGATATTCATAAAAAACTCCATATTTAAAAATATTTTCTCAATCAAAATGCAATAGGATGATTACATATTACTGTACTAAAAAATATAGCACTGCAATTTGTTATAAAAAAAGATACCCATAAAACTGATACTTTCAGCTTAATTTATCAAATACTGATATATTTTGATATGACACATACACACACACACACACACACACACACACACTGAAACCATATATTGATCTGTAAATCAAAATACAATACAGCATTCATGATTTGAAATTTCTGGCAAGGGTTGAAAACTCCAAAATGGATATTAACGCAGAATGAGAACGTATGACTAATATCATTACTGTATTCCAAATAAAATTGTGTCATAATTATCAATGTCATTAATAATTGCTGAATTTATTCTTCCCTCTGTAATTTTCTTCACTTTTGATAGACTATTTTTAGTGGATAATTTCCATATATTTGAATTGTGTGTTCTTGACTTTCAATTAATTTGATTCATACGCTACAAAATAGATGAGGTTACCTCATGATTGAATTTTTAGAAGATTAATCATTACAAAAAAAGTGTATGAGTATTCTGACAGTTACATCACTCAGGGTACTGGTTAATATTCTGATTAAGATTAATCAAACTTTGTATTTCCTTATTTTTTTTTCTTTTAAAGATCGTGTTCCTTGAAAATTCCTGAATCAATTTAAAAACAGCATTTAAGATAAAAAAAAAAATACTGAAAACTCATAGTGCTACAGAATATCTAAAAAACTACTGTATTGTCATAAACTACTGTTTTTCTACATTAGGTTCCTATAATACAAAAAAAGTATTGAAACTGAAAACGCCAAGTTCTCTTAGGACCCTTCAGTAGATTATTATTATTATTATTCTTTTGAAACAAAACCTGTATTTTGTAAAAAATAAAGACTACACCTTTGGAAAAACTGCATACAATTTAACTAATTTTGAATTCCCTTGCACGACTTGAGTCTAATTACAACAAAGTGAAGTGAACTCATTTAAGCCTTCCAGAATTGAAACATGATTTAGTCTTATTTATCATATGCTGGCAACAAAACGCAAAGAATCCATCATGACGGTGGAGGGGGTACAGTATAAGGAAGATGATCAGTGTCTGATTTAAATGTAAAAACAATACAATATGAATATAAAGGCCCCTTTCAAAAATTGGTCAAGGCAGATCTGAATTAAAATCAGTCATAATAGATAGTTCAAAATGTAATAATCTAACTATTTAGGTCTTTTGAGAAAACCTCCCGTAATCTGTTTCACTTCTAAAAGCAAGTACGAAACAAAAGTAAATGAATGCGTTCAAGATGATTAGTACTATAATGAATGAAATACCAACATTCTAAGAGTAATAAATGAACATCAAAAATTGCTTACATTGATTGGTGTTCTTTCTTAAGCCTTGGCACTGTCCTACAAAGTCATGAAAGATCCATAAAGAATTCTATTAGTTCAGATTACCCAGACGCTCATGTCTACTGCAAAGAGCCATAGTCTGTAAAATTTACTTTTGTTGCATAGTATCAGCAAAGCTAATACAATTGTTTAAACAATAATTTCATCTTTGATAAAAGAAGATTCATGAATATATTGAACAACTCACTACTAGAAAAAGAATACAAATGATTATGCCTTAATACAGATGGAATTTGATTGTAACAAATATGTGGACAGAATATGTTGATGAATGTCATTTAATTCAATATAGGAGTACAGTACATAAGTCCTTTCAATCTCTTTTTAGTTTTGTTAACAAAGTAATCATACATGACTAGGGCATGAGATCATTGGGATATTATAATGAGTACCTGACTACCAAGGATATGGCAAAAAGTATGATGAGATTTCTTATCCTAAGAGGAAAACAATATGACATCAACAGCAACCGCTACTGTCTTGAATATCAGTAATGAAAATAACGCTAAACTGTTTTATCTGCTTTATAGTAGCAAACATTGGTATCTGTAAGACAGTCAATTTGCCTTACCAATTCTCTGTTATTCTACATTATTGGTACACAAAACGTCACAGAAACTGCTCCTCGTCTTCATAACATGGACATTAAAGAGAACATCAACAGAATGCGCTAATGGTATTTCAAGACGGGGCTGAGATATCAGAAATAAAGTACAGTGAAACTTAATGCATTTCATTTTTATATTTACATGGACTATTTACTCATGGCAATGGATATACAGTAAACATTTCTAATACTCAGCACTATTTTCATAACTGGATTTTAGAAAACAGTGAAATAATAAAAATTTAAATTCCAATACAGTACATTACACAGATCAGTATAAAAATGGGAAATAGAACCAATAAAAAATTCTGACAAACTGCTTGATAACACAGCAGCTGTAGTGAAATACCAGTATTTCTACAAAAGGCTAGTTTGGATTTGAGCCAATTCTCTAAGTTCATATCAAGAATGTGCACAAAATATGATTAATTTATTTGAAACAAGGACAGGGATATCAAGATATTTTGTAGAAAATGTAGATTTCATATTATAATAGGAAACTTATGGTATTCTCAAGTCATGGTAATCCTTGGTGTTGGACATGAACTTTGTTACTATTATTGTAACTGAGTATAGAAGAGCACTTCTGATGATTGAGTAGAGCAATCACAAACCCTTCTTCTATCTCCTTATTACAGTAAATTAACATCTTGTGCTCTGGTAGGAGGGAATGGATGACAACCCAACTTTCCTTGTAGATGACTACTACAGCTGTATGTTTGGGCTGGAATTCTGTGAAACTTGCAGATGAGTCACATAAGCTGCCGAGTTATTCACTGACCTACAATGGGAGCTGGAAGCGAGGGAATTTTCGTGGACGTTAAACTTTACTCACTAGTCAGTTTACAAACTGAGGCACCATGTTGAAAAATTAACCACAACAGAGATGGAGATTGAATTTCTCTGATTAATGAGTATTCATTTAGTGTTTTTATAATGCTGAGCAATGCTCTTTTTCAGTACCAGCACCCTTATCATCAGCTTTAACTAGGCAGGTTAGTACTAGATCAATGCCTATTAAAAGGAAACAGTAGGCAGATGTTCAATAGCTGTACAAAAATAGTGAATAATAAGACTTCTGCATCATTAATACTTTCTTAAAAGTGAACAACAGAATGCAGAATCAGTAAAAAGAGATTCCTATAAGGACTACAAAATAGCAGTTTAAGTAGGTAGATAACTTGGACTTGTGTCACATAGTTGCCAAGCTTTTATCCTTGACTTGTAGCTGCAACTGAGGGATGCTTGTAAATCCTCAGAGTAGTTATCTTAGATGGACACCTTTTAACAAACTACTCTGAAAATTCAGTCACTCATAAAGCTTATGAAATACTGTTTCTGAACACATACTGATTCCATGGAATTCATTTCAGGTTTAGATAATATCACTCATCTTCTTTATAAATCTCTTCAGGGTTATCTTGCGTTTTGTTTTTACAGTGCATTAAATTCTGGCATAATGAAGAAAAACTTTACAAATAATAAGTAACTTCCAAGACATTTTCTTCTCATAATAGAATGAAATGAAACTTCTTTACATAAAATTTGAGTTCAGTATAAAAAATTTTCACTGTCTTTGTGTACAACTTATGCTGTTATGTAAAGTATTATGCAACATCAGTAATCCTCTATTATCAACATTCATGTCATGAAAGCCTAATGAAATGATCACATACTGCTAAACTTGCTGCTCTACTGCTATCTGAGATCAGTATTTTGTCTGTTTCAACTCTATTTTACCTACCTTCACTGATTATTGCTGATGCTGTTCTCTCTATGATATAATATATGAATATGAAAATTTAGAACATGTCCCAGTTTTATTTATACCCAAGTGTCCTTTAAACTGTAGGCTGTAATATACAAGATACTTGTAACTTTGTCAAAAATAAATATTTCTACTGCCATAGTCAGATATATACCTATTTTCACTTTGTATACAAAAGAAATCATATACGAATGTGTTATGAGGATTGTAAGTAATAAATATCCACCAAACTTATAATCCTCAACACTTATAACATTCAACAGATTAATTTCAGAAATATATATAACTGAACAGACACTACATAAGGCTTTCTTCAACCATCACTGCAGCACCTATCTAGAGAGACAAGATATTGTGATAATCATCACAATCATACTTAAATTCTAAGGTTCCCATCATGAAAGCTTAAAATGGGATAAATGCTTCGAAGCATATCAGGAATTTTTCATTCGTTTGACTCCTGGCCTTCCACTGAGAGCTGAGGTGTCATAGTGTCTGCATTGCGGACATAGGAGGTTCGTGACCGCTGTCTGCGCACTTTTGGTGGTCTTGCTAAGCTGATGGGGGTAAGGGGGGTTGGAGTGAAGGCATTAGGGTGTCTAGGCCGTGTGCCTGTTAATATTAGAGGAGTAGCTCGCATATGCCCTGGTGCACCACCACCAGGTAAGGTACCACCACCCATACCACCTGTGTTGGGAAGCCCACTTGTACCCCCAAATATCCGCATATCACCTTGAAAGAGGAGATACAGCTTAATATTTTTACCATAAAAATTATTTCTATGAACCTCCCTGATGTTAATATTGCTTCTATCTCCAAAACTTGGAAATGTCAATCTAACCTCCTAAAATTATGAAATTTCCTGTTTTCTTTCCTTCCAATATACTAATGCCTCTAGTAAAGCAATGCGACTTCCACCGCCTAACAACAACCTGCTGTGTACGCTGTATTGCTCTTTGGTCTTGATGTCAACTTAAGAGTGAAAAGAAGTGTTCCCAAGTTGTCAGGTTTTATGTTACTTTTGTATTTATTTTAGTGATTTAAAGATATCTTCTCCCAGATTTATTAGCAATTGCTGCATTTTTGTGCAGAGGAATTGTTTTGGGGTGATCATGATCTCCATTCTTTGTCTCGTGACAAGAACAATTTTTCAATTTACAAAATCCTGTGATAAGTGGAAAGGTCTCATTGTTCCTTTCAGGAAACTATGTTTCATGGTTGTTGATCAGTTTAAAGTTCAAAGTGTCAAGGCAAGCTTACTTTTAGTTCCTGGGAAACACAGAGGAAACTAGGCTGGTTGATTGTAAAGGGGAATGATGATGATAATGCCACTCCAGCCTTTGACTCTGCTATAGTCT
Source organism: Palaemon carinicauda (assembly GCF_036898095.1). Taxonomy (NCBI): domain Eukaryota; kingdom Metazoa; phylum Arthropoda; class Malacostraca; order Decapoda; family Palaemonidae; genus Palaemon; species Palaemon carinicauda. Next base: position 40,302,373 of record NC_090737.1, on the reverse strand, counting down.
TAATGAGTATAGGTTTGATAGTCATGAGATTATTATGAATTCAACACCATTAGCTTCTTTTGTGTACCCTCAGAAGACCAATGTCTTCAATTAAAGGTAATTTTTCAGGCCTAACCTGCCCTGGTCCAAGCCCTATCCCAACTCCTCAAGTGGTAGCTATTTTACACTGTACATCCCAGATTTGAGATACTCTCATAGAGCCTTGAAGTCTTTATTTACTTTTAAATCTTCTGCTGCAAGATCCCTGCACTCCCACATTTCTAGTCACTTTTAAACACCTAGATTGTGAGACTGAAGACATAGATGGGAACCTGGATCCTTTATTCCTCCTCTTGCTAAAGTAAGTTCTTCTACTTTAAACAATGGGTTATCCTGTATGTGCTGAGATGGTAGTCTGGATTTTATGTCTCCACTCTCCATGAAATAAGTGCCCTTTAACAATTCTCATTACTATGTGGATGTTGGGGCAAATCAAATAATTCCTTTAGACCGAACTGTTTTCTTTTTTAATTAATCTGTTTAATAATTGCTAAACTGTTTGTTGCAACATGTTTAAATGACTAAGCCTTGTTTGCTTGCAAGTTCAGCAACTAGCTCATCACAAGTTTTCCTCTGACTGGGTGAATGTGGGGATTAGTACCTCTCTTGCATACAGCAGTATCTTTGAAAGATGTGCGTATGTTTCCGTAAGTAGTATATAAACAATCTAACAGTTTAGTTAGGTCTTTAAACTATATTACAAAGATGACAAAAATTAATATACAGTATACAGTAAAGAATAATAAGGATCAGCTGAGATATCTCCTTTTAGTCTTCAAAAAAAAAAATATTTTAGAATTTCCAAACAAATTATTTAAGGTACTTAGTGTTTTGGGTAAGATCAATTAATTTTTATTCCAAATTAAAAGTACTGCAAGGATGGTAATTAATGGATCAATTGCCAATCTATTTTTAGAATGAGCTGTTTTTTGTCCCTGAGCCCATCAGCAAGAAAATTACAGATTATTATAAAAATTCTTTTAGATCTTTTAATATATGTACAGTAGTATGTAAAGATATACAGTATATATAATTAAATTGAATTTTAACTTTAAATATTGATTATCTATTTATTGGTTTATTTTAATGTTGCCAGGTTTTAAATGATTATTACTATCTCTTGATATAAAAGTAGTAATTCTGGTTTATAAAATGCATTCCATATTCACACTGCGTACAGTAGTTTATAGTTTCAAGGCTGCTCATAAATGGCAGAGGCAAGGGACAGTGACATTATCGTATCAAGCAGGACAATACTCTGGAGACTGACCATATATATACAGTACATATGATCAGCCCCCAAGCCCCCTCTCCACCTAACCTAGGATTAGGTATGGTTTTTAATGTCTAATGAAGGGTAAAATAAATGTTTATTTAAAACTAACAAGTCCATAAACAATTAATAATAAAGTTTCTACTATTTCTATTTCTTTTCATAATTGAGGGACAAGTGATGCTAATAATTAGAACTCGGTTTACACATGACTATTTTCTTTGGCAGGAGAATACGGCAAAATCAAAGATTAAAATGAAAAGATCCCTTATTGTGAATCAGTCATGTAGTACGGATTGAATTAAAGAAAAGTTTCCCTAATTTTTATCAGGTTGGAATGCCAGGAGAAGCTTCGTTTCGATCCGTAGGTGCTGGCAATAGTCGAAGAGAGTTCCAAGATTCCTCTATCCTTCAGTCTTCATTTGCCCAGAAACCAATCCCATGTTAGCTAGATGGCGCAACAAATGCACTAATCTTTGGGGGCTACGAACGCTGGTCTAAGAGCCCCTGTCCGGAGTGAAAGATCTGGGCAATCTGGGTGTGTGTATGGGTATGTGTGGCACTAATCTTTTGATCATGATAGTAAATATTTTGGTAAAATTTATGATAGAAGAGGTATTAAATATTTCTTCAGGATTTTTACAACACGTTATTCCTTATCCCTAAAGTACCGGGTAGTTGGAACCAGTTCTGGATGTCTTGATTCTAAAAAGTTTACAATGCTCAGTTTTCCATGGAAGCACCTCATCAGTTTTGGGGCAATAAAGAAGGGAAATTGGATGTTTTAATTTACATAACAAATACATTTTCCCCATTCCTGTCCAACTGAATTAGAAGAATTCAAGGTTTACCAATGAAACTGTTGGTCTTTTACCAGGATGATGACCCCCATTTCCAATGGCTAAGAATCCTAGGATCCAGACTTCTGTTCTACCTGATGACTGACAATTTTTTAATACAGTATGTTGGAAAGAATGCAGATTCAACCAGCATAGTTGATCAGGTTTCTAGTCTGCGTAAAAGAATCTTTGGGTGTCAATTCAGAAGATTTTTTATTTGAATATGTTAATAAAGTTCCTTTTTGGGTTTTGCAGTTGAAAAAGGGGGTTTAATCTTTCCTTTGCTATCCAAAGTTCAAAGGATGAAGTCTGGTAGTTTTGATGTGGAGCAACTTTCATGGCTCACAATGTCTTTAAGGGAAATTTGTTCTGAAAGACACCTTACCATGAAACCTTTTAAATTTCAGAGCAATGTAAATTGGAACAAGATTTTTTAGCTGGATACAATTTCAACTCTCAAGTCATGTGAAAAACCGGATTAGGATTTAACTATGAGTTTTTGGGATAATCCCGATTGATTGTCCCAGGTTTTCTTTGGAGATGAAGATCCCAGACCTACCTCTCTTTACAGATCCTTCACAAGAGGTATTGGAAAAAGCTCTAGATCTTTTACATCCATCAGAGAAAATGGATGTGGCAGGGATCAAATTTTTATGTCAATTGACAAGAACTTAAAAGTGATATTCAGGGCTCTTCAGCTTTAAGAAACCCTGGTTGTCTTTTAAAAGACCGTGGTAGTATTTTCAAGCTCCGCGACAGCATTGGGATACATCCGGAAATAAGGGGGGCCAAGATTCAATCCCTTTACTGAATAGAATAAATACTATTTAATTGGGCAAATTGGAGAGTAATAAGTCTTCTTCCTCGGTTCATTGATTGTAAATCAAACATTGTAGCAGATGAGCTTAGTATTTAAAACATCAAATGCATGAAAAAATGGTTGCTAAATCTGCCAACAAGATCAATCAAATGCAGATATGTTTGCAAAAGCACTAAACAAAAAGATAGATTTTTGTTCATCATGGAGGTAAATGTGCAAGACTGGTCAAATCTGGATCTACACTTATCCATCTGTAGGCATGATAAACACAACTAGAAATTTTGTGAACAGCAGGAGGGCGCTGATAACTATATTTTGGCTACAAAGAGAATGGTTCAGTTTTGTGGTCTGTTATTGGAGGGTTTGATTGGGTTGCCATGGAAACCAATCCTCTTAGACAATCAATTATAGTACATGTAATGCTCTAAAGCCTTATGAGTTTCATTTTGCCAAATGGAGTCTTACTAACTGTATCCTTAAAAGCAAATGACTCTTTAGGTTAACTATCATACACTTAAAAAGTCTACTATAGTCCATTTCTTTTAGCGATGCAGATTTGCACCGACTCGCAGCGGTGCCCTTTTAGCTCGGAAAAGTTTCCTGATCGCTGATTGGTTGGACGAGATAATTCTAACCAATCAGCGACCAGGAAACTTTTCTGAGCTAAAAAGGCACCGCTGCGAGTCGGTGCAAATCTGCATCGCTAAAAGAAATGGACTATAGTTATATTTATAAAAAGAAATGAATGACTTTTATTTTGACTATTTCAAGTCGAAAATTCATGTTACTGGAGCTAGTAATAATATTTTAAAATTTATATGTTCCCTTTTCAATAATCAGAAACTTAAAATTTCAGCCATTAAATGTATAATCTATGCTGATTTCTGTGTTTGATTATATAAGATTAGATTTGTTCCTATCAGGCCTTTTAGCGGGTGTTTTTTGGTATCTTAATATTGAAATACTTTTAAATGTCATATCTATTTTTTTTGTAATTTCGACAGGTTACAGTATTTAAATTTTTCATATCTTGAACATTTGAAAAAAAAAATCTTTTAATATCTTGCAGGTAAAATTTTTTCAGTAGGCTTTAGCATAAATAAAGAATTGGTGAACTGCAAACAATATCTGTTAAAGTAGTCTTTGGTAATCATAGGGTGATTTCATCTCTATTTGTCTGATTTCAGAACAAAAAAAATTATTTGAGACAAGGTTTGTAACATTTTTTAAATTTTCCTTCGTTACAAAAGGAAGTGGTACTTCATTTAGGGCAGAAATGTCAAACTCAAATTCTTTTGAGGGCTAATTATGCCCTTGGTTATTGTCTCGAGGACCATCAAAGATTTGGTAATTACTTGTTGGTATGACTGAAGATTACAACTTATTTTGCTAGTCATCCTGGTTTACTAGAAATACTTTATTTGGTTTCATCTTAACAATTTAGATAAATTTTCCTGTTATAACATTTATAGTATCTCTAGGTGAAAAATCTTGTCACCTTGCAGGCTACTTAAGACCATCTCGCAGGCCGTGAGCTTGAGTTTGACATCCCTAATCTAAGGCATAGATTTCCTTGACCAGTAAAGCCATTCAGTATTATTTGGATGATTCTATGGACATAAGAGGTAATGTACCTAATTTGTTTTATGGTATTAGGATTACAACATGGCCTGTCCAAGAATGTAATGTCTTCTGAATTACTGCCTGGTAGTGAAGCTCAAAAGGAATTTTATCCATATGTTATGAAAGATCTGAAACTTAGGGTTCGTAATACAGTATAAGAAGTACAGCTACGTCTAAAACTTTAGCTAAAACCTTTTGTTTGGAAAGGGTTTTAGAGAAATTTCAATGGCGTACCAAATAATTATTCTCTAAACGTTAACTTGAAGTCTTGGTTTACGTGTTCTGATTGTTGAGCTTTAGGGCCTACAGTGGATGCTGGAGATGTGGTCTGATAGCACAGTGAATTCAAAAGGTTAGTTTTGTAGAATTAGCAGTCTAGTAACCTTACAAATTTAATTTGCTGGTTTTTGTAAAATCATAAGTGTAGTTCTATGGTGATTAAGGTTTTTGACATACAGTATAATTGTAATACAATGATTAAGAATTTTTTAAATTTGTCAATATATATTCTAAAAAGAGTACCAAAAAGTCTAGACCACAGGCAAGTTGAGGATATTTAATCAATTATGCTTAACTTAATACCCTATCTCTTTCCTTCACTGGCTACTCGCTACCTGTAGAGTGTAGGAGTCGGCAATATGAACATCAGGGGAGGTTCATAGATAAAAACATTATTTTAATAATAAAATTTATTTCTATATTCGCCTGATGTTCATATACATGCCCACCCTCCTCACCCCTGACTGGTAGCGTCAAGAGGATAGAAAACTATTTCAAGATAAGAGCAATATGACATGCACAGCATGTTATTGTTGTTAGATGTTGAGAAGTCTCATTGCTTTACTAGACATTAGTATATTGGAAAGAAAATGGGAAATTTCTTCATTTTAGGGGTAATGTAGACATTCCAAGCTTCTGAAGATAAAAGCAATATGATTAACAGGTGAGCATAGAAATTTAAAAAATATTAAAATAGTTGCTCTCACATTACCACTGATATTATTTAATACCTTATACGTTTTGAATCAAGCCTTTAATGCTACGCTATCTATGAAGAGGCTCATTAATTATAGGAAACACACGCACAAAATCACTAACTTTGCATGATGGAGTACGGTCTCGTGAGGAGTTGAGTTGCTGGAACCCCTGGCACACCACCCACATTTTGTGTCATGGCTATTATTCTTTTCTCCTCCTTGCTATTACTTGACTGGTCTGGAATAGGTGCTGGCATGAGTGTGTGCATAGCAGGTCCTATATATGGCTTGGCAAAAACAGGAGGGTGTGGCGTGACACTCCCTGGGGGACCTGTCGGTGGTGTTGCACCTCCACCGTATTGTAGCATTGGCTGCGGAGGTGGTGTTCCAGCAGACCCCATCATCTGTCACCAAAACGATGGCCTACATTAATCACTTTTAACTGAAACCATGCCTACAGAAGAAGATATAGTAATTACATTTCATACAGTGTAAGACAAGTTGCCTAAAACTTGCATGCCATATAAATAATCCACTAGTAGAGCTACTGGTCATATCCATCTGCAAGTCCACATGCACAAGGTGCTACCCACCTGTACAGAAGGCCTAAAGAAGGTTGTGAAGAGCTGGGGAGGGGCGTGGGATGTGGGGGTGGGGGGTTGCTGGGGGGGGACCATTGCCATATATTGCCCCCCTATGCCTCCAGCAGGGGCTACCCCAGCCCCCCCACTGCCGCCACTCACATACCCTAGACTCATACTCATGCCCTACAAAGAACCAGAAATCACCACATCACCAAAAGATTTGGTAAAATAAACTACAGCTCTTATCCAAGCTTAATTTTGCAGTTATCAGCAGACCAACTATTGACAGTCTCATAATTCTTAAATTTTTCCAGCTGATATAGAGCTTTTGGCATATACTGCATAAGTTAAATGTATTCTAATTATCTACTAAAAAAAACTTTATACTACCGTACAGCATGGAAAAATAAAATCTTAAGAGACTTTAAAAATTTGGTAGCACTACTCACATATACAGTCAAACTAATAATGTAAGATGGAAGCTACTAAACTAAATACAGTTGTTAATTAAAGCATATTTACAGTGAAATATTAATAAACTACATTGATAAGATACAATAATGTGAGAAAGGAAAATAACATAAATCAAACATAAATCATACAGAATTTCATGTTATTACTGCAGGTGCAAATATATACTTATATGCTTCGCAACATTTGGAAATTTGAAGCTTGCAACATTGTTACTACCTATCAGATTACTTATACTGTATATGCATAAAAACTGATAGAATAGTATACTTTGCTTTACTTGGCAATACGCTACAGAATTGCAAGGAAGACAATTATATAAAAGAGAATTAAAGAATCTGATTAAAAAAACATAAATTCTTGCTCCTGCCTTAATAACTGATACAATATCTAAGATATATTTACTATCTTAACCACTACTATTACTGTACTTTATGTAAGGTCATTAATGTATAAAATGACAGTACGGCAATAAAAGTGAAGAACATTGATTATACCACAATATGGAACAGTGCAATTGTACATTTAGCATCTTTTGGGTTCAAGAAAATTCTCACTGGTGAACTGACAGGTATCTCAACAAGCTTGACATGCTACTAGATTCTTCTATATAATAAAACAACAGGAAAGGACATTTTGTTAAGGAATGGTACTTCTACAGAGCCTTGCAGTGCCAGCATCCTTATATACAGAGCCATAAAATTACAGAAAAGAGACTGCCTATTTCTCTCTCCTTCCCATCCTACACCACTTTATTTCACCTCTTTCCAGATTACATGCGAGGTGTATCCTAAACAGGTTTAAAAATCAATTCTAAGTATAAATCTTGAATGTTTCTTAAACAACTTAATCATTGCATCTATTGAAACAATTAGGTATTTTAAATCATTAGCCTTCATCATATGTAACATTATATTGCTCCTTGGCTAGTTTTATGCCAATTATTTATTTTAAAAAGATTAAAAATTAGTAAAGGTTAAGCAATTTTGTCAGGGAGAAGCAGAAGAAAAAGCTGTGTCAGCAGCAAGTGATAGCAATTTCATGTAAAACAGCCATTCCTTAAGATGCAAGTGTGCATTTGAAACTATAGTGTTTACAATGGACCAACTCTCCTGAAACTCCCCAGGATTTTCCTGTATGTTTCAATTCCTGTATCTCCTCACCTGGTTCCAGGACAAACACACAACCACCATCTCAGACACCTTTTCAAATCAATCAAGGCTAAGAAATTGTGTTGTTATACCTCAGAAGCAACCTAAAGTTAAGTTTGAACCACTTTGGTACTACTGCTGCCAGCTTTTGGCATCCCTCTATAATCATTATCTTGAGCTTGATCAAGTATTCACTTGGTTAGAAAGCATTGAAAGATCCTTCCAACAATCCCCTACCTTGACCAAGTTGGTGAATATCAGTCCAGAGCAAGAAACTTTCATCTTGGTTCTTCATAAGCTATACCTGGGATCCAATGAAGCAGTGTCTTGTATAATCCCGTCCTCAGAAGGGGGGAAGATTTAAATTCACCAAAGTTACCTGTTTAGTCTCAGTTTGATATATGTACATTCTACTACATTTCAATCTTCTCCATTTCCCTATAAACCTTGTGGGGCCTTTCAGTGTTCCTCTCCTCATGTAGTTTCAGTGATAAGACTGGCAAGACATTGAATAACAATAGTTGAAATTTTCTTTAGTTCATACATAAATTCAAGTTGTCTCATTTAGAACTTTAGATTAATTTCATAAAACAGGTAATACATTACTATTACAATATCATAAGTTCTTTCCCTAATTTCTGTAAAATTCCATTGTGTAAGTACCAAGAAAAAGTTGAAAAACTACTCATTAGGATAATACTATATACTTCTTGCACATAAAATCTTAGAGTGCTTATTCTGGTTCATATATAAAAGATTACCTGGTAAACATATGGAATGGCATATGAAAAGTACTTGCAAGTGCTGTTAAATCTGAGCGATTATTAATTCTGTTTGTGAACCATTTTTTTCCCTTTAGCATTTGTTACAGTAAATCTAACTCAAAATTATGATTCCATTATTTGTATGGGGTTACACCTTTATGTATAAGCTACCACCCAGCTTTGATTATAAATACAGTATTCTGTACTGCATTATTCTTGAAAGAAAAACTTCTATCATCATATTGCTAACTTAGCATTTCATCCATATCATATTTTTGTCTTTGTACAAATAACTCTCAGTGGAGTACAAGGATAGCATCAAATTTATCCATTAATGTATTCAATTCTGAAGAGTGTTGGAAGTAATAAAAACACAAGGGTATATCAAACTACAGCAGATTTAATGATAAATTTAATTTTTAAGTTGATTGAAATGAATTCTCATATTTCATCACGATTTCATATCTATTTTTTTTTCTTTTGATTCTATTTCATCAGTCTCATTTTAAGAAGAGAAGCATGCAAAAGAAGTAAGTTTAATTTAGTCAACATTAACACAACCTTCCTCAAGAGCCCACCTTTTTGTGTAAAAATTATTTATTTCCCCCAAGAACCTTTATACTGATAATATATGATTATCTTTATTTCTATCATCCTCCCCTAATTTCTATATTGCTTCTTCCCCAGAAGCTCGATTTAATTGACCTATACCCATGAAAATAAAAAAAATAAAAAAATCCCATTTTCCTTCCCTTCAATAACCATATATCCTAAATAAAGGAAGGAACATTCTAGTTGTAAGTGGTAACTGACATGCCAGTCTCTGTCTCTTTAGTCATGTAGTACTGATCCGACCTTCAGCAAATTATTTAGTTATTACAGCCCATTAAGATGTCCTCACCTGCTTTTCTTAGCAGTTACTGCATGGAGTGTGCATGGGAATTGTTTCTGGAAGTTCATTATCTATATTCTCTTGGTGTTTAGTGTTGAAGGCAATACAGGTACTATACTGTGATTTAAATAACCTGTGTGAAAAGTGTGTTTCCCTCACAATATCTCTCAAGTGGATGTATGTTTCAATGGCTACCGATCAAGTAATGGTAACTCGGTCCTACCCGCCCCATTGCCAACCTAACCTAACTCTCCAAGTTGAGTCTAGTGCTCATAGTGTTTCTTTCAGTAAGGGTTCTGAAAGTTCAGATTTGAAAGCCTTTCGCAGGACTTCAAATTTTATAATCAAATTAAACCTTTCTGCTGCTAAACCCATACATGCCCTAATTCTAGTTGCTCTATAAAAAAACAATTAGATTGCACGACAGAAGACCAAGTGGGTAGTCTGGATCTTAATATCCCTGAATTAACTGAAGTAAGCGCTCATGAATTATATCTTATTACATAGGTGGATGGTGGAGATTATCGTATGATTCCCTTGAATCATGTTGGGGTGAAAGAAGTTTCATCTAACTCATACATTTGCATTGTTTCGATTGGCAGTGTGTTCCTTTTGCTTAGAAGCTTAGCCACTAGGTCATCACGAGTTATTTCAAGCAAAGCGAATCTAGGCACTAGTTCATATACTAACAAAATGAGTCCTTTGCGCACAGGCGCAGCATTCCCCACATTCACTCCAGTTGTAAACAAACAAGATAATCGGCTGCTTTACCATCCGTTTAGGCTACGATACAGGAAGACGAATAGAAAGATCACAAAGACAACATTGAAAGTCAGTTTCGAGGGGGAAGAGTGGCGAAAACAGAAGGGGAGCCGTTATCAAGGTTACCCTTCCTCCCGTACTATTACCAGTATCCAAGATAGTGCTTATTCCTATTTTCGTAGCGATTTCGCACGGTGGTTTTCCCTGTTGATCTAACGTTTGTGATCGTTATCTTGAGGGTTTATTATGCAATCTCCAGCTTCTTCTGCCTCTGGAAAGTTGAGTATTTATTCTTTACAGTGTATGATTTTTAGCTCCTGCTTCACAGAGAAATTAGTGTAATTTTATGTGTTCGGAGCTTGGCCGAACACCGGAGGCGCCATGGGCGCTGTCGTTCTAAACGCATGTGTTATTTAGTTAGCAGAATGACATTCCCGGTTGTAATAGCATTAATAAATTATGAAAGCTATTTAGGCACAATTATACTAGTAAAGATATATATAATTATGCATATATTTTCCTCTTTCTTATGTCGATCGTATACGTTAGAGTTTCGGCGATTTAGGTAACCGAGATCTCGCCCCGCGCTAGGCTACCTACCCTATGCGCTTTAGTATACTTTCATACATGATCCCAGTTTACCTTCGTGTATCATTTTATCAATTCAACGGGTGATAGTATATCTCCTAGAATTAGTTATATAACTCGATACTCGTCTCCTGTGGAGATTTAAGGGTAATCCCTCCTTCCCTCTGAGTGCCGCCATTGGCGATAACCCTATCTGGTCTTGCCATAGAGTAGTTCACTCTGGCTTGATTAGGCTGGGGTTTTTCTGTCTCCCACCCTTGCCGGTGAGTATCCCGGCTTTGGTTTACGACAGAACCTCAGAGTATTCAGTCTTTCTGCCAGCGGCAGAGCAATAGGGCGAGTAGTCACTCCCCTGCCGGCTTACAGCTGTCGGCATAGGAGGCTATGCCTCCCTAGGCCGCACCTGAAGTGGTAGTATGATGCCGCCACCTTCTCCCCTGCGGTCTACAAAACTAGTCCTGTTTCGGCAGACTCTAGGCTGAAGAATAGATATTCTTCTGCCGCCTAGGATGGCGCCGATACTGAAACAAAGTTTCTTCCTTGTGTGGTAACGGCGGCAATCCTGCCGCCTTCTTCCACACTTGATATAGGACCCTTTTCCCTGCCCCTCTCTGTCCTTTAGCGATGACCTAGCTATCGCAACCCTGTGACCGTCGCCCTACAATCTCACCGCTTGCCGGGTAGGTTGTGGCGCCGGCCGGGCTCCTACATCAGCAGCTGCATAGTCACTTAGTCTTTGCCTTATGGACGCAAGGCTCCGGGAAAGGTTGTGCCGGCTGTGATGGATGCTGATGGGAGACCCCTCTACTGTCGAGTGTCCTCCCATGGATTGCCATCCACATCCCTGAAGCCGGCAGTGACCGGCAATGGAATTTGTGGCTGGATGGAAGCTTGAATGATGCATTCTCCCCTTCCATTTGAACCCTCATTCTGGAGGAAGGCAATAAGGTTAAGTACTTACACCCTTATTTATTGTTAATAAACATTTTAATAAGGCAGCCCTTCACTCCATGCTTTCTCTCTCTCTCTGTCAGCTAGTGCCGCCAGGTACTAACCCAGCCGGCAACATGCCGTCTGGACTGGTGCCACCAGGTACGAACCCAGCCGGCGACATGCCGATTAGGCCGGTGCCGCTAGGTACTAACGAGCCGGCGACATGCCGGCATGTCACCGGCTGGACCGTGCTGCCAGGTGCTAGCCTAGCCGACAACATGCCGGCTGAACTACAGTATGTGATTATACAGTAGCCAGTATATTTGCAGTATAGTAAATACTGCAGACAGAAAACTATAGTATATATTATACAGTAGTTATTTTCCAACATACCTTGTGTTTCCTTGCACAGTCTATTGTTGAGACCAATCCTATATTGAAAGGAAAGATTCCCTTCAATACACTGATAGTTAATCAGTTAACAACTTACCTCACAATACTAAAGAACTTAAGAAGGGTCAGTGTTAAAATACACTTATCTATCCCTAGGGGTTAGAACCTTTCTCTTTGAGTTTGCCTGAGTAGGGAAACTCTATGGCTTTAATTTTGGGGGAGGTCACAGCAATTGGCTGGACAGGAATCACAAGTATGGGTCTTTCCTAGTTCCTTTCTAGCTTGACTATCCTAGGCTATAATGGTTAAAATATTAATATTAATATTTTGCATAATTTGCTTATCATGTGAGATAAACAACCTCATACTCATTTAATTTTCCTCTCTTTAAAGGCGGACCAAATGAAGTGTGATGTCATCTTCTGCAACCACAGGAGTAAGGACTTCTGTGGTCACAAAGCGTGCAGGTCTCATGCCCCCTGCACCGCAACTACCGAAACCCTGCAGTACTGGGACCCCCAAAGACTGCAACATATGCCGGACCTTGGTGACCGAAGGTTTCGACGACCCCAAGTCAGCGGAGTCGAGGGATACAGCATGAGCAAAGCTGTGCAGATGGGTACGAGGGTTCCAAAAGAACTCTACAGGACCGTACCTTCCTAATGAAAGGATGCGCGACTTGCTGTTCCCGAAAGTGGGTATCGAAGCTGTCGTATCCCAGGCACGACCTGAACTTCCCTGCGTCCAGATTGTCGTCGAGATGGATGTCAGTGACGCGTTACAAGGCATGGACATCCACCAGGAAAGGATGTCTGAAGTGTCCACGGACACTGAAAAGGATCTACTGAAGGATGATCCCGAGGAGGAGTCTACTCTACCTCCGGATGAAGATGATGAAGTCGAGTCAGAGTCCCTTCCGTCTGTGCCGGCACCGGAGCCGTTACCTTCAACATCTTCTGCCCCTCCATCAGACGACATGAGACAGGCACTGGCCAATCTTACGGCTCTAATGGAGAGCATTCGCAAGCAAGGCGAAGCTAGGGAAGCGAAACTTGAGAGAGAGCTCCGTGAAGCTCGATTCTCCACCTCCCGAGGGTAGTACAAGTGACTCAGAATCCAAGACCTCCCACCCTGCTCCGAAACTAATCCCTGGAGATATGCGGACTTTATGCCGATCACCAACGGCAAACTCTACATATTGGAGAAGATGGGAGCCGTCCTCCTAAATGACATTCAGTTCTGGGCAAGCTTCAATGCTTGCTAGACTGCTTCATTCGACTGAAGCAGGAGCCAGCGTTGAAGGAAGAGACGGAACCCAAGGAGGTCATGGTATTCGACCACGACAAGGCACAGGCTCTCTTGTCGAGCAGCCTAAAGCACAAACTCTAAGGTGTCTGCCCTAAGCAAGAAACATCCTACCTTTCTTGCTCCAGCTTCAATATCCTTCCCCTTTACATCGAAGGCTTTTAAAGCCGCCGCCAAGGCAGTAGAGGCAGGCAAACCTTGCCCTACACTGGAAGAGTGTAGACCTCTGTCGTTAGCCCTGCCCATGGAGGATAAGGATTGGGAAGAAGTCCACCTAACCTTCTCAATAGGGAAGTTGAATGCAGATATCACGGGATGACAGTTCAGCGAGAATCTTCCGAAACTGTCAGACTTTCTCTTGCGTAGGGAGCAAGAGACGAAGGAGAGACTAGCGGCATCCCTGTCCCTACAGAACTGTATGGAGATGTTGTGCGGCTTAAAGAGCACCCCAGACATGAACATGGTCATGGCCAAAATGCAGATGGCCACCTTAGTTAAGGACCTGTACGGCTTTATGAAAGCCAGGAGAGCATGTAGAGAGTTCGTGTTTGCTACAGCAACTGTAAAACACGAATCCAGGAAGTTGATAGCTTTCAATATCTGGGGCAAAGACCTCTTCCCAAATGAAGTGGTCAAAGAGGTAGTTGACAAAGACGCCACGGAGAATATAAATCTTCTCCAGAAGTGGAGCATGTCATCCAAACGCAAGTCTTCCTCGGATGCGGGTCCCCAACCTAAGAGAAAGACCAAGATATCTACACTACCCTCTCGGCCTGCCCAGCAACAACATCCCACAGTCACCATGACCGCGGTACCCCAAGTGGTTGCTCAACCGCAAACCACATTCCAGATGGTGCCTCAACAGCTGGTTGCCCAGTCATCAGCATTCAACCCGGGGTTTGAGAGGCAAACCACTACCTTTCGTCCCAAAGGTAGAGGCTCCAGACGGGGCTCCTCGAAACACCCCTCACGAGGTAAGGGAGGATGCGGTCAGGGAGGTAAATCCTCCAGACAATCGAAGCAATGAGATGCTTCAGGTAGGAGGGAGGCTCCAACAATTTCAGGATCGTTGGACCTTCGATCCTTGGGCCCACAGCCTAATCAAGAACGGACTTGTATGGAGCTGGAGCAAAGCTCTACCATCAATTCCTCAATTCTTCCAACACTCCACCCCCTCACTGTAAGAATATACCGTAGAACTATTGAGCAAATGAGTAATAAGGATAGCAAAGTCCATCAAATTCCAGGGAAATCTGTTTTATGTTCCCAAGAAGGACTCAGACAAACTTAGAGTCATTCTGAACTTGTCGCCACTCAACAAGTTCATCGAGAACAGCAAGTTCAGGATGTTAACCCTTCAGCAAATAAGGACCCTGTTACCAAAAGGGGCGTACACAGTCTCAATAAACCTGGCAGATGCTTATTAGCATATTCCAGTCAATCGCCCCCTCTCCTCCTACCTAGGATTCGAGCTACAGAAGAAAAAGTACGCCTTCAGAGCCATGCCCTGCGGACTAAACATAGCCCCAAGGATCTTCACAAAACTTGCAGACGCAATCGTTCAACAACTACGCCTAGAAGGCGTTCAGGTAGCAGCGTACCTGGACGACTGGCTGGTGTGGGCAGCATCCAGGACGGCTTGTTTGCAAGCATCCAAGAAAGTGATCCAGTTCCTGGAACATCTGGAATTCAAGATCAACCTCAAGAAGTCTCGACTCTCTCCAGCTCAAGAGTTTCAATGGCTGGGAATCCATTGGAACTTGAAGTCACACCGCCTCTCCATACCCCCAGGGAAGAGGAGAAAGATTGTAGGATCTGTCAAGAGACTACTGAAATCCGACAGGATCTCAAGATACCAACAGGAAAGAGTACTGGGCTCTCTCCAGTTCGCAGCAGTGACAGGCACAGTGCTAAGAACACAGCTGAAAGATGGGTCAAGAGTCTGGAGAAGATACGCATCGAACGCTCGAAGAGAAAAAAAAAGACCGATACTGACCTTATTATGATCACTTCTCAAGCCATGGTCGAAGGCCGAGAACCTGAAGAGGACTGTGCCCTTACAACCACCTCCGCCATCGATAACCATCCACACGGATGCCTCGACGGAGGGATGGGATGGGGAGGTCACTCCCATCAAAGGAAAGTCCAAGGGACTTGGTCTTCTCTGTTCAAGACCTTTCACATCAACATTTTGGAGGCCATGGGAATCCTTTTGACGTTGAAAAAACTCTCTTCTCGCAGATCAGCCCACATCAGGCCGATCTTGGACAGCGAAGTGATAATGAGATGTCTGAACCGACAAGGCTCGAGATCGCCCCATATCAACCATGTGATATTAGCCATCTTCCGTCTGGCGGAAAAGAAGAGATGGCACCTATCAGCAGTTCACCTTCAAGGGTTCCGCAATGTGACGGTGGACGCTCTATCCAGGTTCAAGCCGACAGAGTCAGAATGGTCCCTAGACGCAGACTCATTCTTCTTCATCTCACAACAAGTCCTAGAACTGCAGATCGACCTCTTCGCGACGAGCAACAACAAGAAACTACCTCGTTATGTAGCCCCATACGAGGACCCTCTAGCGGAGGCGACGGACGCCATGTCCCTCGATTGGAACAAATGGAACCGGATTTACCTGTTCCCTCCGACCAATCTCCTACTGAAGGTCCTCAACAGGCTGAGATCCTTCCGAGGAACGGCAGCTGTGGTGGCTCCCAAGTGGCCCAAGAGCAACTGGTTCCCTCTGATAATAGAACTGAAGCTGAGGCTGGTCCCTCTACCGAACCCAGCACTATCTCAACGGGTTCAGAAGTCGACTGTCTTCGCTTCATCACAGAGAACCCAAAACCTTCATCTCATGATTTTCTCGCCTTAGCGGTTAAGAAAAGATTTGGGATCTCAAAAAGCAGTATAGACTTCTTAGAAGAATACAAGTCCAAGTCAACCAGAAGACAATAAGAATCGTCTTGGAAAAAGTGGGTTGCTTTCGTCAAAGCAAAAGGACCGAAGGAAGTCTCAATAGACTTCTACCTGTCCTTCTTTATCCACCTTCATGAACAAGGTCTGGCAGCCAACACGATAACTACGTGTAGGTTGGCTCTGACTAGACCTCTTCTATACGCCTTCCAAGTGGACCTGTCAAACGAAATTTTTAACAAGATCCCAAAGGCATGTGCTAGACTCAGGCCTGCAACTCCTCCAAAGCCCATTTCATGGTCCTTGGACAAGGTCCTACATTATGCTTCAACAGTGAACAATGAAGATTGCTCTCTTAAGGATCTAACTCAAAAAGTTATTTTCCTGTTCGCTATAGCCTCAGAGGCTACAGTTAGTGAAATAGTGGCCCTATCCAGAAGCGAGGGCCATATTCAGTTCACAAAAGTAGGAGAACTGAATCTTTTTCCTGATCCAACCTTTCTCGCCAAAAACGAGCTACCCACTAAGAGAATCTGGAGAATCTGCCCTCTGAAAGAAGATGTCTCTCTGTGTCCAGTAGAATGTCTAAAGGTCTATCTTCGAAGAACTTCAGACTTCAGGGGAGGACAGCTCTTTAAAGGAGAAACTTCAGGATCAAACTTATCCCTGAAACAACTGAGGGCGAAGCTCATCTACTTTATTCGCAGAGCGGATCCTGACAGTACACCCGCAGGTCATGATCCAAGAAAAATTGTTTCATAACTGAACTTTTTTCAGTATATGGACTTTGAGCGTATTCGCTCATACGCTGGATGGAAGTCATCCAGAGTGTTCTATAAACATTATGCAAAGCAAGTGCATGAATTGAGGCATTATGTGGTGGCGGCAGTTAATGTATCAAAACCTGTCGTCTAGTGCTGCGATGAACAGTGAATTGATTGGGACTCTCAATTATGGTGAAATGGTGTTGACACCTTCCAGTGCAATACTTTTGAAGTGAGTGTCACCATGGTGACACTAAAGACTGTTAAAAAATCTCAGGTGTAGAATTATACAGATAACACTTGTGCCATGTGTACTTTACACAGTATTGATAATATCCAACATTTACAGAAAACTATATTAGAAAATTTTATCAAATTTTCAAATTTCATTGTGGCACTAATAATTTCTTCGCTTTCAGGTAGAAAATTTTTTTCTGTATTAAGTTGTATATATGTATGATTCTCCTAATATATATTAATATATATTACACGTGTTATTCTATCTTTAGTCATTTATCGTAAATAAATGTCTATTAAAGTGTAATTGCGTCTTATTTCACCCCACAATTAACACAAATAAAGTATAGCCAGAGTTCTCTTACTTATTTACCTAAGTAAACCTCATATAATTATATGCTTACGGACAATAAATATAGTTGATACTTTTGTTCCAACAGTATATACAAACTGTGAGACTCTTGTATATCTAGTGGATACTATGTTTGTTCATAAAGTATATGCAAACCTTGAGACCCCTTTTCTACTATCTAGTATGACTCTTCCCTCCAGGGGGCAGGAAGCCCTAACATTGTCTATGATTATTGGTAATGACGTATAACGGTAACGTCATGTGTCTCAATAGTCCGGATGACCATAGAAAAATTTGTCCCAAGGTTAAGGCACTTATGAAAATCCATAGATACAGTACTTTCTAGTAATTCTCTGGTAAACTTCCATCAGGACGACATGGCTTGAGCCCAAAAAACGGATTTTGAAGCGAAGCGAAAAATCTTTTTTTGGGTGAGATAGCCATGTCGTCCTGATGGACCCCCCCCCTCCTTTTCCATAGAAAAGGCCTAGGCAAGATCCCTCCTGAAACTACAATATCTGTAGCACCATGCTCAATGCTACAAGAAATAAGCGCCATCTTGGATACTCGTAATAGTATGGGAGGAAGGGTAACCTTGATAACGGCTCCTCGTCTGTTTTCGCCACTCTTCCCCCTTGAAACGAAAACGCTATTCATGGTGAAGATTGCTATGAGTCGTATCAAGACATACATCCCCTGATATGCGATATCCTTAAGGGAAATTTTAAGGATATTTGTGCCAGGAGTTAGAATTCTGGAGACCTAAAGGTCAATTCCCTGGGAATATCACTGTAGCCAAATATCCCTTAAAAAGTTACCAATATGAACCTTCCATCTGGACGGCATGGCTATCTCACCCAAAAATAGATTTTTCGCTTCGCTTCAAAATCCGTTTTCATATGTCATGGCTCATGGGCTATGCAGCTAGATAAAGCTATTTGCAACTGCTTGGTGAATTTACTGCTATTATTATTATTATTATTATTATTATTATTATTATTATTATTATTAAAAGCCAAACTACAACCCTAGTTGGAAAAGCAGGGATGCTATAAGCCCAAGGGCTGAAATAGCCCAGTGAGGAAAGGAAATAAGGAAATAGATAAGCTACAAGAGAAGTAATAAATAACCAAAATAAATACCTTAAGAACAGCAACAACATTAGATTAGATATCTTATGTGTAAACTATAAAAACTTCAAAACAAACAAGAGGAAGAGAAACAAGATAGAACAGTGTGCCTAAGTATACCCTCAAGCAAAAGAACTCTAATCCAAGACAGTGGAAGGCCATGGTACAGAGGCTATGTCACTACCCAAGACTAGAGAACAATGGTTTGATTTTGAAGTATCCTCCTAGAAGAGCTGTTTACCATAGCTAAATAGTCTCTTCTACCCTTACCAAGAGGACATTAGCCACTGAACAATGACATTGCAGTAGTTAACCCCTTGTGCAAAGAAAAATGTTTGGTATTCTCGATGTTGTCAGGTGTGTGAGGACAGAGGAGAATGTGGAAGGAATGGGATAGATTATTCGATATATGTGTAGGCAAAGACAAAATGAGCCGTAACCAGAGAGAGGGATCAAATGTAGTACCGTCTAGCCAGTTAATGGACCCAATAACTCTAGTGGTAGTATCTCAAAGGGTGGCTGATGCCATGGCCAACCTACTACAGTACCTGGAGTTTGATGAGACAAACTTTAAGATGATGATAAATTAGTTTTTCTCTACATATATAATAATAGAAATTGTCAAGAGACCCAGGATCTCTGATTTCATGCCCCCCCCCCCCCCCCCCCCCCGCCTTCTTGAGGTAGTCTGTCATGGAGTTTTTAATTATGACCTCCTACTGTCTTGCCTGAGATAACAAAAGGAAAGGAATGGCGACACCAGGAAGACTCCAGTTCCCTTAAGTTTGTATATTTATCCCGCATGGATCAAATCCCTTCAGATTTCAGTTCCAGTATGTGCGATCCCCACCCATGGTCCGAGGCATCCAAAATGACCTAGGCTTCCACTTATGAGAGAAACTAGCAACTACCAGAACTTGACTGGATTGTGTGCTGGTACTATGATAATTTCCTCCTTGCTCTGCTTAGAGATTTACCCTAGAGCTTTCCAATTCTGGAAGGTCAAGGTGTGATTAACTTGATTAAAAACCATACCTAGAAATGGTAAAAGGGAAAGGTCCTCAGGGAAAATTTTGTCATTCTGAATGGTGTGACAAGAGGATAGGTTGCTAAACATTCTTCACCTACTGCTTTGCTTAAATTAAGTATTAGTGATAAAAGTACCGTATGTCTTATTATGTGATATAGATTTTTATTTTTGTAACAAGTAAGCCTAAAAAATATAAATTATCAAACAACTCAAGTGAGAAAAAGATATGGTAAACCATAAATGACAAATATCTAAACAGTTACTATAAATTATTTAATAAAAATTGACTCGCTTAAATTAATACAATAAAAAATGAAAAACAGCAACATTGCACACCTAAACTATATACAAAAGAAAATGGTAATGAATGAGATTTTTACTACTCTTAACATCCAGCCCTCAAAATTGTCACCATATACAGAACTATACTCTCACTTAATATTATGAAGCAAAAAAAAAATGTTAGCAGAACCCAGCAAACTACCACTCGCTGACATTGATAAGCCAAACTTGGAAATGAATTATGTTGATATTTTCAGCACAGTGAAGAGCTCACTCAGAATATTCTTTAAATATTTAATACTTAAAAATCATGTTGTACCTGAAATCCAAACGAGAAATGGCTAAAGAACTTCAACTGAAGTCGGAGGAATTGTTGCACAACTTAGGTTTATCTATGAATTTACAAACATTGAAAGCAGTAAAATATCTTATTCCCAGCTGCAGAAGATGTATGAAATGAATAATAAAATTAACCACTGAATTACAATAAGAAAATCACAAGCAAATCCAAAGAAGGATGGAAAACTGTTAGATTGTTAACCCAGTTAACAGACCCACACACACAAAAAAGGACTGTCTGCCACAAGGAATCTGAAGGAACTCTTAGGAACATGATTTCTTTTCTTCTAATTGTTTGGAATCTCAAATTTGCACAAATAAGCAATGTTGAAAATAATAGGTTTTTGAGAAAAAGAACCTTAAATGACTGTAATTGAAATTGTTTGAAGTCATTTATTCTTTCATGAAGAATTAAAATTTTCTGCATGTTCGTACAGTAATATATGAAGGTAAAGCTGAAATTATTTGGACTTCCTGGAGTGAAGAGAAATGTCTACATGATCCAGAATAGAGTCATGCAGTATATGAAATGGGTTTAAATTCACTATTTAAAAAGAACCTGTTGAAATAGTTTAGATACTTAACCATAAAATAGGATATATTTATGTTCAACAGAATTACAGTATGTACAGTACTTTTTCAATGAAGATAGATTACCAGTTTACTTGTACTCAATACAACTTTATGAAACTACTTCTGCAAATTCCTTTCTGAAAAGAAGCTGTACAGTGGATCCATAAATCAATTATCAAATAGATACAATTGTACAGCATTCCCTCAGTACATAGCTGTTCAAAAATTATTTTGTGGAGGAATAACCGAATTTTGATATTAAAACTTATTTCTATACTCACCTAATTTTCATACTGCTTCTTCTCCAAGAGCTTAGTTTATTGACAGTTACCCAAAGTATCTATTACACACTTCCGATTTGCTTTCCTTTTAATAGACACATGCCTCTAGTAAAGTAATGAGACACTCTATTGGTTAACGACAAGAAACAAAGCACCAAGGGTTCTTTGTAATTCAGTTTTGGAATTGAAAGTATTTCCTATTCCTTGACATCACAAGTCAGTGGGGAGAGGATGGGCATGTACAGTATATGAAAAAAATTTATTGTTTAAAAAAAGTTTATTTCTATGAACCTCCTGTGATGTTCATATTGCTGACTTATTTTCATAGAATAGACAATGACATTAGAGACTTGTGAAACATTA
>NC_090737.1:40245695-40273195 GCF_036898095.1 Palaemon carinicauda | reverse complement strand
ACAGAAGAGGAAGAAAAAGTACTTGGAATAGAATCACACAAATACAAGCTAGAAACATTTAATGAAGTTTTCTGCATTAATAAGAATGCAAAAGAGAGAATAATGGATTAAAATCTCTCCATATGGAGCACAGCATTAAAATTACATGTTTGATAGCCCAAGCCATCTTACCTCTCCAGTCATCTGAAGATGATCCGGATGATCCTTCTGGTGTTTTGTCAGATCAGTAGTACCACATTCCTTTATATTATCATTATTACTTGCTAAGCTACCACCCTAGTTGGAAAAGCAGGATGCTATAAGTGCAATGCTTATATTATCACTAGTCTTCACTTCATGACTGTATGTATTGTATCATTGTCATCATCATCATAATTATCATGGATTAACTGTATGAGCAAGAAGGTAGGTGATATTGAGTACAGATAAGCCGGGACTTATTATTATTGTTGTTATTATTACCATTGTTATTTTCCCAATTATTACTATTATTAGTGGCCCCCACTGAATGTAATTCATGCAGGTAACAGGGCACAATTATATCTAATCCTTTAGATGGATTATTGAAAATGTTCCATATCCTTTTCAGAATCAATAGGGCCTTAGGGGAATCTTGAACACTTGAAGATCTGTGTAAAATGAACGATATGAATATTGAAGCATTGGGAAAACCCTTCAAACCCTAAAGCATTTGACCAAAGATGAAAGGACAATGCCTGGTTCCAAAATTCCTGCTGCTATACCAAAAAACTTGTAAGTTTGAAAAAAATTATTGATGTGAGTCACCTGAGATGTGTCTGCAGAAGATTCCTCAGCTGAGAGCATTTGCTAGAAGATCTCTTTACATAAATGCTTAGCATCTTGTAAGAAGTGAATGGACTTTCAAAAAGGGCTAGTGCCATAACTGTCTCCATCTTCAGATGCTCCTCTAGACAAAACAGGTCTTGTATGAGGTAAGAAAAAACTGTTGCCTAATTGCACAAATACATTAAAAAGATGGAGTTTTCCATAACTTTCACTTGAAGGCAATCAATTTATTAGAAGCAGCCGAGTTAATTGCAAAGGTCGTGACTGGAGTAGCCATGAGGGAGGGAACCCCAAATGCTGTCACAGGTTGGCGAATGAAAAATGGAATGTTTGTTTGTAAGATATGTAAGAAGCAACCATCAACTCTAGACATAGCAGACGGGCGGGAAAACAGGATAAGGAGTAGAACTGGCATCACCAGCAAAATCAGAAACAATTGGATATCTCAAGAGGACTAAAACCTACACCATTAATAAGAAGCTACTTGACAAGTAGCAACTACAGCAAGATTGAAGAGATGCTGAACCTGTCAGCAGCCATCCCTGCATCCTGTCAAGAGAGTTCAAGTAAATTGTAGATCAATACTAATAAAGACTACAGAGTAATACAACGATCCATAAAATCGGAGCAAAACATGTATTATATATGTCTATTGAATCAGACAAGAAAAGATGCTATGCTTACCTAGCAACATAAATGTTATACAAGCAGGCAGTGAACAAGGGAAGGAACCCACAAGACAAATTACTTTACAAAGAAAATATATCCTACATTTTTTTCTGCCAGCACTGCAAGATCATTATATATCCATTAAGATCATTAAATAATTCTATTAACACTTATAACCATAAAAGGAAGGTTCAGTATAGGAGAAACATAACACAAACTGAAAATACAATGGTAAAATACCCTCAAATAAAAAAAAAGATAAAAAAATATAGTTGTAATGGGTAGTAATAGTTTAAAAAGAATTGAAGCCATGAAGTAAAAAAAGCAATAAAAACAAAACAAAAACAAAGCAAAGATACATACACAGCAAAATTCATACTGAACACAAAAAAACACAAACAGGAGATCTCAAAAACTCATCATCCCGTTAGCCCGACGCAAAAAACACCAATAATGAGTTATGACAGAACTTACTCTAAACACATTGTATAGATTCTTAACACTAAACTCATAGTTAACAGTAAAATATACTAAAAGAAACATATACCAAATTCAGTAAAAAGAAAATTTGTCACTAGCTTGAGACCAAAAGCTACAGTATATAGCTAAGAGCTCATTGCGAGGTAGACAAACAGTTACACTACAGTATAAAGAAAACGGTAAATGAAAGGTACTTACACAGTTTTTAAAACTAATTTTGATCCAATGAAGAAAATCTGCCAGTGCTGTTCACAAACCTGAGTTAAGGCTGTGCTTTGAATCGTTATTATTGCTAAACAACAACCCAAGAAAATTATGTAACTAGACAAAAAAGAATAAAATAAAGAGAAATGAAAATTAAAGGAAATGACATGTGTTAATCCTAAACAGTTCTAAAAGTCTGAAAAAAACTTTGAAAGCTGTGGCTAATTTGCCACACAAAATGAGCAATGCAATCAACTCAAAAGGACCTGAGGGATTATAGGCAAGTGTGCCAACAGACTGGAGTCATCTCATCTTTTTTCCTTTACTTCTCCTTTACAGTTGAATTATATGTCAGAAAACCTCGAATCAATCAATCAGTTAATATTGTACGGCCCAAGAAAGAGGTTGTGTTAAAGTACAGAATGAGTTTAGGATAAAATTAAATTTTATGCAAATGATGCCCATCAATAAATAATTTTGATAAACTAAACTAAATTTTTTCTTTTATATGATAGTTTCTAATGTTGTGGCCATAGAATTTTACTGATGTACGGAAGTAAGATATTTGGGGTATATCATCATATGTTTTAACATAAAATGAAACCTACTCTTAAAATAAAGAGTTACTATTCACTTGAAAAGAAACCTTATGAAGAAGATAATTCAATACTCTAGTCTTCTGCTAAGAGTATTCCTTCTTGCTTTACAGAGACAGCAAAAGGAAACAGTGAGCATCCCATTCTAAATTAAGTCCCAGATTATGTCACTAGCAACTTTATTTAAATTTCTTCCACAAAGATAAACCAGTTTCAATATCAAAACTTCCACTTAATGACTTCTAATTGAGCTACCCACCAAAATTTATCATTTTAATAATCTTAATATAGTATTAAAATTACTATATATTTTGATGAAATTTTAATATTGTGTAAATATTGAAACAATGGCTTTTATTATTCTTTTTTACTTATTAATATGCCTAAAACACAATGAACGCAGTTTCTTTCTACAAATAAATAGGAAATTATACTGTCTATGCAAAAATTTTTGTTCAAACAATCAAGTATATCAATCAAATGTTCGAGCTAGAGTAAAAACAACAATAATTAAATTTGTTTTTCTGTAGATTAAACACAAATATAACTCAAAACTACAGGCAATCTGTAACTTTACTTTCTGGTACTTAATTATCTGACTTCTAAAATATAATATAAGAAGATTTGAAAAATACTTCCCATGATATCAAACTACAAGAAATTGTACCATTTAAATCTTCCAGATTTTAAGATAGCTACTGGACTCAGAATTGGAAATCAAATTTAGACCTATGAATGAACACCAATTACTACAGTATGTTGAAATAATATGATGGAAACTCTTGTCTTCTACTGATGTTTGGACATATAAAATATGTATCAAGATAACACAAGGAGTAATATAAAGCAAACAATACTAAATTTATGCCCGCTGCTTTGTAGAAAATACAAAAGATAAAAAGGATTCAAGTTAGGATTTAATTGACATGTTATCCAAAGGGGAAAAATGACATATATGGAGCAAATTACCAGAAGTTAAAAAAAAAAGTTTTTGTATTTATGAAAGAAAAATTTTGTAATATTAATTGCAATAGACATTTAATACAGTAGTTCAATCAGAGATTTTGCTAAGCAGTAAAATAACTTATTGTATCAAAAGTCCAGTGTTTAGAGAAAATTTGATTTCGAGTTATGCTTGATGGACCAGGTATTTAAATTTATGAAATGATTAATTCCATACAATTTTCTTTTGAAAATAAGACTCTAGTACAGTATATATGTTATTTGAGCCTTAATTCTATGCCTAATTCTAGAGTTATTTTAGAATTGTCACTTAAAAGTAATTACGTTACAAAAAGATTATCAAATTATTGAATCATATGAACTGAAAATGGACTTGATTGATCACTGGGTTATAATGTTTATTTTTTAATTATATCTGCTATAGTTAGGTAAATAAAAAAATGACGTAATATGACTAAAGAAGTGCTCTCTTCATACTTATGGGTAATACTTTAAACTTGGGAGTGTATTGTTTTGGAACTCAATACCTTATTATTTTTGTGACCCTCCCTTACATAGATATTTACATAAAAACTAAAAATTTCCGGATTTCTTTCCTTTCAATTGGACTAGGGCTTTATTACAATACTGAGACAATGTAGAACTAATTGGCAATAACTATATCTTGAGTACACCGTAAAACCTTCATTTTCCAGTCTTCTCATCACCCTCATGCTTGATAGGTCGACCCTTTGGTTACCTCCTCCAGATTGTGTTGCTTTATTCAGGAATTAGCGTTCATAAGGGATGTCTTCCCCTTGGATTTGTTAGTAATTCCTCTGTGGATTTTTCAAGGGAGTTATTTCTGGGCAATCATGATCCTCATTCTCTTTGCTTTGCATTAGGGACAACATTATAACTTAGATAATCATTGTGAGGAATGTGAAGGCCTTTCTGTTCCTCTTATGCCCGAGTATGTTTAGATGGTGGCTGACCAGTTTAATATTTTAAATGCAAAAAAGGTAATGTTCAGTTCAAAGGAAAATCCAGAGAAAATTAGGTTAGCTGATTAGAATGGGAATAATCATGATTATGCCTACCCAGCAATTAATAAGCTTTTAGGCTTCAATAGTAATGAGCTTTAGATGCTATTGACATCTTTAGCTTCATAAGTTAAATCTAAGAAGGCTAATGATTCTTCAGGTAAAGACATGGTTTTTAGCCTTAACTGCTAAGTTTTACACACTGGCCTAAATCCTCAAGTTTTGCCTAGTGGTTCTAGTGCACCAGTCAGTAAGGGTTTTGATGGTGCACAGCGCATGATGGAGTTGATCACCTCTCTACGAGCCTCTCACTCTCGAATGTCTTTGGATCCATCTACTGCTAAACGCTCGCACTTAGGTCGTGTTATAAGGGGAAATATACAGTATTTACACACCCTCCCTGGTTGTAGTTTTAACCTTTTTCAAGTTATTAAAATTTCAAAACATTTTAATGGTTTAATCTATTTATAAGAACAATTTAATATTAGAAAAAATACAGTATAGTACATAGAAAGAAGTGAAAATGGGTGGTAAACGAGTTGAATAGGCAAGTTTCTGTTTGCCATGGCCCTGATGAAATTATTCCTGTTATGTGTTTCGAAATGTGCGATTTTCCATTCATGCGGGCCCATTTGTCGACCAAATTCTCGCATAATTCGGGACCCTAGTGTATGTATATTAGCTTTTAAATGGTTATCATTCTTTCCTATATAAACTTGAAAATGCATACTGTTTTGCATTCATCCATAGGAGGAAAACCCATATTTCCCTGAACTTTTTTATTTTTTCCTCCTACAAGAAATCTTATTAGATAATTTAGATTGATATTTTTATGAGGAATATTTCTTAATTCCTGCATATTTTTTCAAACCTTAACGGTTTAGAAGATAAACATGAAAATATGAAAATCTGCCTCTATTTTCCAATGTGGTGGCTAAAGCACAGCTTCAGTATATAAGAACTTTTAATATTTTAATCAGTGTAGATCAATGTACAACTGTGCCAAGTTTGAACTTCCTGTAAATTAATTTGGCTGATTTTGCTAAAATTCCTTGATTATTATTCAGATCTTTTAATACTGCATTGAAAAACACCCAGTTGTCAGCGAGATATTCTAGAATCTAGATGCATTATATCACAATATATATAAAATTTTTACGTTTTGAACTTTAATAAATTCTTTCTGTTAAGGATCCTGCTACTAAGACTCTTCTCCCCATGTTAGCTATAATGTAAGTGAATTAAAAGCTCTCTCATATAATGAGAAAATAAGACCTAAGAATGATTTTAAGATGAAAGGTTTGCATCATTTTTTCATATTCCCTCTTTGGAAAAGGAAGTCAGTGTTATGTCAGAGACTAAAGGAACAAATTTCTTTACCTGGTGAGAGCTGTTATGTGTTATTTGTACAAGACTGCAGACCTTATGGGTAATGTTCCTAGTTTATTTTGAGGAGTTAAGAAATTCAACTGTCCATTATCCAAAAAATGCAGTTCTTTTCTGTGAAATGTTTGGTCATAGAGGCTCACAGGGAATTGGATCCAAGCAAGATTAAAGACTTTAAATTTAGGGTTTATGATATTAGAAGTGCAGTTACCGTAATTATTGTAGAAATCTTTCTTTGGAAAGAGTCTCACCAGGAACTCAGTGGTGTACCAAATAGTTCTCCACTAAGCATAATCTTAGAGAAACCTGATTTCCTTATCAAGATTTCTAGGTTTTAGCTGCTGTAGTAGCTGTGGGCAATATGATCTAATAGATGTTTTTTATACCTATGTATTTTTAATCAATTTAAAGACTTAATTTTTCATTTGGAATACATGGTGTTGGGTAATACATATAGATAACTGAAGAGTATGGTGGTGTTGTATTTAGGAACAATCTGGAGACTTATGCTATAGCAAACTTTGTTTGAGAAGATTTTTGTATTACGAGTTTAAGATGCTAGGTAAGTTTATAATTTTAGGACTTGAAATTCCTATCTCTTCCCTTCACTGGCCAACTTCCACCACAGTGGGGCAATCAGCATAATGAACAACAGCGAGGTTCATAGAAATAAACAGAATTTTAATTAAATTTTTTTTCCTATACCCAACTGATGTACGTATGCATCCCCACTGACTATTGATGTCGAAAGGATAGGTAATTAGTTTTGACTTTGAGATATAATGACAAAGCATATACGCCATATCCAAATCAGGGTTATTTCCCTTAACATTTAGACTGTCTCAATACTCTACTAAACGCCTAGAACTATTGAAAGGAAAGAAAATGAAATTTGTAGTTTTGGGGTAAATGTCGATATGAACGAGGCTTCAAGAAAGAAGCAATATGAACATCAAATGAGTAAAAGGAATAATAGAATTTATTATAAAAATTCCATTTCTATTTGATTCATTTTGTATTTAAATTTTGTATGATTCATACATGTTTTAAAATCTTTAATTTTTTTAATCTTAAATAAAACTAATCTTTGCATATAAAATTTAGCTTTCATTCTGACATATTTTAGTATTAAAATGTAGCTAAATAATTTGTTCACATAATAACTTTCAAAGAATATCTTTCCTTAATAAAGGGTTAAGTATCCAGTCTTTTCACTAAAATGTGTTAATCATAAAAATTATGTTTTGTAAGAAGTTTGCAATTTTAACTTTATATTCTCTTATACACATGTAGAAACATTAAAAATTCAGTAAGATTTTACCAGCATTCAGATAACCTGTAGTATACAGTGACTTGTTATTCACTATTCAGGTATATGTAAAATGCTAACCTTATGATAAAATACTCTATGAGCATGAAATTTGGAAAGGGTAATTTTTAAATAGTTCCCTTCAACGCATAGTTTTAAACGGTGGGAAGAGATTAAGGGAAGAGGATGAAAAGTGAAAAGCAGAAAGCAATAGAGCTATGTGTTGAAGGGAACTATTTAAAAATTACCCTTTCCAAATTTCATGCTCATAGAGTTTTAAACGGTGGGAAGAGATTAAGGGAAGAGGATGAAAAGCAGAAAGCAATAGAGCTATGTGTTGAAGGGAACTATTTAAAAATTATCCTTTCCAAATTTCATGCTCATAGAGTATTTTATCATAAGGTTAGCATTTAACAACGGTGGGAAGAGATTAAGGGAAGAGGATGAAAAGTGAAAAGCAGAAAGCAATAGAGCTATGTGTTGAAGGGAACTATTTAAAAATTACCCTTTCCAAATTTCATGCTCATAGAGTATTTTATCATAAGGTTAGCATTTTACATATACCTGAATAGTTTTAAACGGTGGGAAGAGATTAAGGGAAGAGGATGAAAAGTGAAAAGCAGAAAGCAATAGAGCTATGTGTTGAAGGGTATATGTAAAATGCTAACCTTATGATAAAATACTCTATGAGCATGAAATTTGGAAAGGGTAATTTTTAAATAGTTCCCTTCAACACATAGCTCTATTGCTTTCTGCTTTTCACTTTTCATCCTCTTCCCTTAATCTCTTCCCACCGTTTAAAACTATTCTTGGCAGTGATTTTCATCTTTCAAATATTTAGAGACAAATCCCTCAAGCATGTCCGTTAAGACTTCAAAAAATCTAAATGTCATTTCTTCACACTAGCTGATTTTTAAAGTACAACCTCGACCCAAATGTAAAATTGATATGTTATTGTACCTCAAACAAAAAATTAAAAAACATCTAAACATAGTCATTCAATAGTCAACATCCCAAAATTACAATTAATCAAACTTATTTATTTGGTTATCTACTCAAATCATACACAATTTTAGAATGGACAATAATGTGAGATATTAGCCTAAGCAGTTACAGAAGCTTTGCTTTTAAATTGGTCCATCCCTATCTTACACCATAAGAAAAAACAGCATTACAAGGAACTGGAAATTCTTTTCAGAAATAGCTTATTACAAGACGACACTCTACAGTATGGAGTTTCTTAGAAATTTAATTCTGGGAGATTTAAAGTGAATAAAAACCATATGATTCATTACTTTCCTCTCACCCAATGTTTTCACTTACACAAATAACTACTAAGACACATTTATATTTTCTCTCATTTAATAACAAACTTCAACACTACCTATACTGATCTAGTACACGACTCTCTCCTCTCTTGAGAAGTTGTACCTTTTAATAGTTCCTATTTTTTCTGAATTCTTTATTAACTGTCATCATGATTTCATTTAGCAGAGTCCCATAAAGATACTGACATATTTGTTCCAGTTTTATGACAACTGATAATTTTAATGCAGTGTCATCTTGCTTTTGGCCACAGACATTTATATTACTGCACTACCATGAAACTCCTCTGATGTTCATCACTTTTCTCTTGAAGCTGTTTAAATGTTGATGTATATCCCAAATTAAAAACATTTAAATTTTTTCGCCTTAAAAATGGCTCCCAACTAGTAAGTATTGAATAAATTTGGAGATTGATGGCAACTATCAGGACATTAGTATGTCGGCGTTGCTTTGTCTTTCAGTTCTCTCCTCACATTAAGCCAAGGATAAAAGACAAGAAAGAATAGTTTGCTCCCATACAAGGTGCCTTGCATTCGTAACATATCGAATCTGCTGACAAGATCCAAAGAGATGATGCACTACTTGACCGCGTATACATGTAAATAAGTGGAGTGATTAAAGTTTCTTTATGCATTGTTTGCATTTGTGATATTTATGGGTGTTTGTGCACTATTTTGTTGCTCAAGCAATGCCAGAAACAGGAAATCAGATGCATTCAAGCTTTTCAAATGCCTGAATTTGCCTGCTTCACTTAAAGAAAAATGACTAGGAAATAGGAAAAGAAAATTGTAATTCACAAAAATAAAAAAAATACTCTCTGTAATTCACTAAAGACAATGAGGTTATAATGTTATGTTATGATGGATGGTACTAATAATTTTCTCTCATATAAGGAATATGTCTTGTGATTTCTGAAGAAGTATTCTGTAATGATAGTACTAGTAATTTTCTTTCATATAAATAATGTCTTGGGATGTTTGAAGACAGTACTTTTAGTTTTTTCTTAGGAGGAATATATGTTGTGATGTCTCAGGGCTGTTATCATGTGATGATACTAATTCTAAATCTATTGCACAAAATTATGATTGTGCTGTTAATTTTATTAATGATAATATCTGATACTGATGCAAAATTATTACTTTCTTGTGCAGATCCCTCCTCTCCCTCATGCGCCTAACCCCGACGAAACTCAACCAGATAGGACTACTTATCTGTGACTTTTTCTAGAGATGCCTCAATGCCACTTCCCTCTCCTTGAAGCACCTCACCTAAACAAGACTCTCCTTGACTCACCCCACCCAGAAGCGCTTCATCCAGGCACTCATCTCCTAGACGTGCCTCACCCAGATCCACTCATCCGCATGTGTCTCACACAGATTGGCTTCACCTCAACATTCCTCACTCAGACACTCTTCTCCTGAAAGGGTATCACCCAGACTTGCTTCGTTCAGACATGCTTCAACTAGACGTCCTTCCCTTAGACGCGCTTCACCCATACGAGCTTCACCTAGATGCACTTTGCCCAGGCGCACTTCCCCTAGATGCACTTGCCCAGGCATGCTTCACCTACATGCGCTTCACCCAAACGTGATTTACTTAGGCGCTCTTCCCCTAGGCATTCGCTTGCTAGACACACCTCACCTCGGAAGAGTGAAGTGTACCTATGGATTGTCTTCTTCAGTCAGAGAAATGGTAGAAGTGATCAACCGTTGTTTTAGACCCTTCAGGTTCAAAAACCTCTAATAATAGGTTAAAGTGTGCGGTTGTGTTTTCAAACAGCACTAACATAGATTTGGAACCAGGAAGGAACCAGGTTGGAATCCTAATTCCTGATATCAGGACTACTTTTATCTAGGAAAAATTTAAGGGAAACAACCTTCTACCTATGTTTATTCTAGGAAAAGAAGAAATAGAGATACACTCCTGCATTTTCAATCAAGTTATTTTTATTCCTTTAGTAGATTGGAGGATTTAAGTTGGAGGAGAGGGCCAAACATAAACATGTTTGCAACTTTGCTAAATAAGAAATACTATGTTTTGCTCACCAGTTTCAGATCCCCTAACTTGGTAGGCGGACACCCAGTTACAGGATAGGTCAAATCTAGGTCTGTACACTTCAGAGTTTTGTAAACAGCATTTTGACTGGTGGCCTCTTTTTTGGTAAAAAAGGTGGTTTAAAGTTCTGTAGCCTTTGTTCAAGGGGTTGCCTTACAAATTCATTCTTTCCAGACAACAGGTTTTGAAGTCAGTTCACTTTAACACTTGCGTGACTTATCTAATTGAACGGGTTCTACCCATCATATTTTAAGTACCACTGTTTTACTGTTTTTATAAGTCCTAGGCCCCTAAAGGCAATCACTCTAGAATTTGTATCAGACTTTAGAATGATTACTTTGTTAGTGGTGTAAATAAAAGAATGTTTTAGTAACAAGAATTAGACTGGATAGCTTGGAAAGTTTTTGATTTCCTTTTATGGAATAAACTTGTCTGTTAAGGTTATTAAGAATTAAAGTCTATACTTAATACTGTACTAATGGATCCAGGCTTAGACGTATCCTTGTCAGGTATTATTGAGAATGTATTTGAGGCTTTTTACTATTGAAAAACCAACATTTGACAGAACAAATGATTGAAATCTAAATGCAATGTTACTTTTGAAAGGTTGTTTAAATTTTTAGAAAATCTTTTTTCTTTTAATGATCTCCCTGTGTCAAAATGGTTTTGATTTTAGCATTAGTAAATTAGATTTCTAGCATTAACATGGACAGTAGATCTTTTCCTATAATGTGGGTTTTGGAAATGGGAAGATGATTTGATCGCTTTACCTACTTTTAAACACAATTATTCTTTTAAGAATAAATGTTAGCCTAACTTTCCTCACATTCCCTTTTTAGAGAGTAAATGCAGTTAAATATCAGAGAAAAGGTTTCTTTGTCCTGTGAAAGCTGTCAAGTTTTTCTTTAGACAAGGGTGAAACATATCAGAGAGAAGGTCCTAATTGATTTTTGGATTTAGGATTTTGGGGAGGCCTCTTTCCTCAATGCTCTGCTGTTTCTAATTCCAGGTTTAGTGATAGAGACACATGTGGAATTAGATCAAAGTTATATGAATGACTTTAAGGCACAAATTCATAAAGTGGTAGTGCAGCTACCTCTATTTCTGTAAAAATCTTTCTTTGGAAAAAAAATTTTGGCTGCAGCTCAATATGTGTACCTAATTGGTTTTTGCAAGGGTTTAACTAAAAGAAACCTGTTTTTCCTTATAAAATTATTGGACATTGTGTGATGTAACTATGGGGGATATAGTGTAAATAAGAATTTACTGTCAATTAGTTTGCTTTAACTTGATTCAATTTATACTATTAGATTTCGCAATGAAAGTTCAAGGTTTTAGTTAATATAAATACCATATATAGTTTTAAAAGTCTGACATTAAGAATACCAGTATGTTTGGAACCCAATCTGCAAACTCAAGTGATTACGAGTTAAATTTGGTTTATAATTGGTTATCGTTGATCTCAATTAATCTTGGGTAATCAATACAATTATGAATCTAGGTCATTACTTTCCTATCCCTCTACTTCACTAACCCACCTCTATCAGAGTGTGAGAGTAAGCAATATGAACATCAGGGGAGTTTCACTGATATAGAATGGAGTTTTGAAAATAAAATTTACTATTTCTATACTCATAGGATGTTCATAACATGGCTCCCTTCTCCGCACTCACTAGTGATGTCAAGAGGCTAATGGTCTGGTTTCGACTTTGAGGCTGAAAGACAAAGACCCTAAGCCATCCCCATGTCTAGATAGTTATCAATCTGTAGATTAACTCAAAACTGTATTTACTAGAGAAGGAGGGAGCCATTTTGCAAGGTAAGAAAATGGGATATTTTTAAATTTAGGGTAGACGTCGAGATTTAAACAGCTTTGAGAGAGAAACAATATGAACAACAGGTGAGTACAGAAATAATACATTTTATTATTAAAATTAATTTTTCTATATGACATATTCAGTTAATTTTTGTAATTTTAAT
This sequence comes from Palaemon carinicauda, assembly GCF_036898095.1. Lineage (NCBI taxonomy): Eukaryota > Metazoa > Arthropoda > Malacostraca > Decapoda > Palaemonidae > Palaemon > Palaemon carinicauda. The sequence goes on along the minus strand of NC_090737.1, from coordinate 40,260,398 downwards.
AGTTTCCGCACAAAAAAAAAAATCATTCTTTATAAATCCATCTATTATTACATTATATCAAACACAATACTTGAACATCATAAATATAACAGTAGGTTTGACTACTGTAGTGTACTGTATAAGTACATTTTTTTAAATATAAATTGCACATGTAATATGCTCAAGAGAATATCCAGACTTCTCTAAAACCTTACCAATGCATAAAGACACCGGAAAATATATCATCATGCAAAATAGATAAACAAATAATAAAGTCTGAAACCTCCTTTACGGTATTTCAAATATTCTAAGAATTTCTACAGAGAGCAAAAAAGCAAGTTAAACAATCTCATGCATGTAAGCCTCTCATTTCAGTTTTTATTCATAATTTACTCTCATCTCGCTACTGACTATATTTATGATGGTTTTGTTATCTGAAAATGCACCATTTATGATGGTTTTGTTATCTGAAAATGCACCATGTAGCTAATTCATAACATTTACAGTAAAGGCACACACAAAGTGATTATAGTACCTTTGTTATTTGTAATATTATAATAGAATTGTGTCAACAAGACATACAAATTTAATTAAAAGAATTATACATACTGTATACTGTGCCATGAATACAGAATATGCACAATAAATGGAAGAGATAATACTTTGTGTAAACCACCAAAGATATGAATTCATAAAAGAATAAAAACTTTAAAATACATTGCTTATATTACACTGTTAATAAAATTGACCAATATTCTGTACAAAAAAAACTATCACAAACACTTCACTTTCCCATAAATTATGGAAAGAAAACAGAAATTAGGCAGCATTGTAGTACTACATGAGTGTGCGCAAATACCCAGATCTCAGGCAGCTCCAAGAGAAATAACAGAGGTGGTAGGTGGAAAACTGCATTATAAGAACTGTAGTAGGTTTGAAACTAAAATTAGCTTTGTTAAAAAGACTTACATTTATTGCACAATAAACTCATTACTCTACTTAAAATTACCCCAAATTTTATTTTAGGTAGGAATGATTATGTTGCTAAAACTTCTGAATTGGCTAATTGAGATTTGTAGAATTTGATCTTAAACTCCTAGGGGGAAATTTTAGAAATTAGAGGCCTTCATCCTCAAACGAATTTTTGTACAGAATTGAGTTCTTTGACAGAAACTGTGATATGTTTAAGTAACTAAAAGCTTTGTATTTCAAATAATCTTAGTTACAATATCCACTTTCTGCTTCAGGCCCATCTGAGATACTGCATATTTGGAGCACCTCACAGACATATGGTACATCTAGGAGCAATTACAAAACTGTATTAGAGAATATCCCTTATCCAATAAGCTTACAAAAAGTGGGACATCCTTCATTCAAAGTGTTAAAAAAAATAGAGAAGTCAAAAAAATTCTGAGTTCCCTATAAGTACATTGTAGGTTATGATTCTGTGATATAGGTAAAAACATATAATTTACTGTACCAAAAAAAGAACAAAACCTCTAAAGCCTGTCTTCTGAATAATGAACAAGATATTGCCATTATGACTAGTTTAAAATGACATAGTTTCCTGCTGATTGAAGAATATCCTTTACTGCACACCCCATACACCCTATTCTCTTTGGTTGCATTAGCAGTCCGAAGCCACAGCATATGTTAGGTTAAGGGTCTATAGCAAGTACAAATTCAGGGGCTGAGTATTAGTACCCTCATGTCGCATCAGTATCTCCTAACATCTTATTGGAGATACAATGGAGGCTGTCTATAACCTCATTGTTTGTGGGCTGCTTAAACACTGACATCATTTTGCTGTGCAACACCCAGGACTTCATAATCCTGATTGTATATGAAATTGAATGCTGCATAATAAGCTTAATAATAACTATTTAATAATTCCCACTTAGGAACATTTGATAGTCATAAAATCACAGGTTGAATTCTTGCATCCATAGGAAGTCCTAATGTTGGAAAACATTCTGCAAAATTGTATCTCTCATCCTACAGAGGAGATGATTAGCATCCTCAGAGTTCAAGCTTTGGCTCAACCAAGGAAAATTATTATTGTCTTTGCCTTGGGATAATTTTCTAGAAATCTAATGGCCTTCTAGCAAAAGGAAAGGTGGGAGACCACTTGTATTGGAAGGAGGAAATAGATCTTCTGAGCAGCCTGCTGACCTCGACCCTTGTGAGGGACAAGGGTGTTCGGGATTCTCCTGTTTCGATGGTACCGGTTCTTGGACTGGTACCAACAGGAGCAAAGACCCCAGATTTGGAGTGCTTGTTTGAGGATGTTCTTGCGCTCATCATATGTGAGCACAATGAACCGAGTGTGGTAACTGTGGCTCCAGCTTCAGGCAACACCTCGGATATTGACTGGTACTGTGGCGCCACTAAAGGGTTAAGAGCTCCTCTGGAACTGCGACGGTCAGACCTTGTTTGCATGGCCTTGGGCTGAGTTGATAATCAAATCTGTGGATCTGGAAACTCTCTTACTCCCAGTTGGTCCAGCAAGATCCTTCCCCCCAGCACTTTTGAGACAGCAAAGGTTCTACATCCCAGAGTCATCTGTGCAATCACATCTTCCTGCATACACTTCAGTGTCGACACTGGTGAGGAGCCTTCCCTTGGAGAAACTCAGAACAGAGGGCACGTCCTAACGGCTCCTTAAGTCGCTGGCCATCCTTCAAGCAATCTCATGGCTTGACCAGTCGGCAGATGCCATGGTGTACTTCGTAAAGACAACGTGGTTATAAACTCCTGACTCGGAGTAACTACAGGAGGGTAGTGTTGTCTGGTGGGAAGGCAGAGACTTTTTGGCACACTATTGTGGAAACCAGTAGACCAGCTGTTATGAAGAGGAGGGATGCAGCAGTGGCGTTTACGCTATGGAAAGTATAGGTGTGTGAGTGTGCGTCACTCTTGCCACAGTCCCATTCAAACGGCAGTGGATAAGTGGAGCATTTTTTTACAGGACTACCTGATCCATCTCACAGTATCCTCCAAGGGCCCTAGCCCTTTGAGGGTGTCAAGAAGAAGCAGGTTGCTATGACCTTCTCCGGACTCTGATCAGACCCATCTACAACTTTTCTAAGTAAATGGGCTCTGTATAAGCATAGCCCTTTTGAGGCCCCCAACCTGGCCTGTTGAGGATAGGAGGCATAGGGAAGAGGAAAGGTAGAGGAAAGAGAGGAAGCAGAGGGAAGTGGAGAGAAAGAGGGGGCTATGACATTGGCCCTCTTTTACTGCTGCGAGTAAGGGGATGCCTGTTATGCCACTGGGGAATTTGGCAGAAAGACAGGGCTGAGCCTAGGGTAGTGAGTGTCCTTCAGGAAGGTTACTTCCTACCTTCCTCGTACTGCCCACCACTCATATCTTATAGACCAAAAGCATTCTCCAACTATCCTTCATCACAGAAAGCCCTATCCTTAATTGCAAAGATGGAAAGGATGTTGGAGATGAATGCTCTGAAATTATACAAGCCAGATCTCAAGGCTTCTACTGTCGACTCTTGGTGGAAAAGTCAATGGGGGGCAAAAACCAGTCTCTGACTTCTCTCTCTTTAACCAGTTCTGCAAACAAAATTCATGATGAAAATGTTATGAACTGTACTGGCTTTCATCAGAGAAGGAGATTTCATGCTTTCAGTGGATTATATGGACAAGTACTTGCACGTGCCCATACGCCAGTCCTGTCAAAAGCACCCCTGCTTCTTCCTCGACCGAGTGGTGTATCAGTTCAAGACCCTGTGTTTCAGACTGTGCACTGTTTCCAAGGTTTTCACTCCAGTATTCACACTGATGTCAGCTTGAGCACACCAGCACTGGACATGTCCCTTGATGCATCTCGACAATAGGTCGATCCTAGTCTCCTCTGAGAGGCAGTTACTACAGGATCACGATCACTGCTCTCCTTTATTCATGATCTGGGGAGTGTGATGAATTTGGAAAAGTCAAATCTCACACCAGAGCAGAGGTTTCTTCATTCCTTGATGATTGCCTAGACCTTGTCTATAGGTGAGACTCTTATAATAAAAGTCCAGGCATATAACCAAATACAGACCAAGCCCTATCAGATCACTCATTACTCATCCCTATGATGGGCTGATATGTTGTTGGAGTCATCTCTCTAGCTCCCATACAGGAATAGGGAGACTGGCATATTCCAAGGAAGAAAACGGACCCACCAGTTCAATTTTAGTGATATTTTCTCCCACCAATAAGTGAGTGTCCCTATTTTAAAGGACAGTAGGTTTTTACATATAGGAACAAATAACAAATTCCAAAAAATAATTTCTATTTTTCCTAGCTATACAAATCTGAGCCCTTTACAGTTCAACTTCCCACCTCAACTACCATCTGGGAAAAGTCGGCAGGCTACTTGCCCACTCTTGCCACAATGTTAACTATTTCTTTACTGATTTCAATGGCCATTCTAGTTTCACTGAAAACAATCTCTATTTCAAAGAACTCTAGTTTGTATAGCTAGGAAAAATACAAATTACTTGTAAATATGTCATATTTCTGGTTGTCGAGTGAGGCATAGTAAGAAGTATATTTTTCGCACCTTTTAGGCAAAAACAGTCAGAAAAATAGCATATTATATACTAAATACCACTTCAAAATATGTCTAGGAATACTGAGAATTGAATTAATTCCGTGAGCATGAACCGTATCATGATCTTATAAATGTGTGGATTACTATTATTTTCCATGAATTGCAATTTGGGAGCATGGAAAAAGTCAGTCAAAATATTTTCTACTGGTGGATAGACATGGAAGCTCTAGACTGTAACCTAACTTGAGATATCCCAAATAACCTCATTCACCATACTATCCATGGTTGCTATGAGGATGGGGCAGTATATCCAGTTAGAAAAACAATATATCATACAATTTGCTAGATATATCATGTAATGTAAGCAGACAATGATACATTTTTTAATGTACTTAGCAACTTAAACTGTACCATAACGATAAGTCTCAGCATATGTATTTTGGAACCATTTGCATAGTAACACTGTTATTGTTTTTTTTTTTTAGAATTTTGCAACCTGTTGTTTTCTCAAAGTTTCATCAATACTCACAAATCAATATGGGAAAAAAAATCGTCATAGTATTCAACAGTATAGTCATTACCAGATAGTATTTTAACATTCATGCTGAGATATCTATCTATATCTACTATCATTAAACTTATACTGAAGCCATACATCCGTGAACATATATGGCTGTGATGTGTCAATTGTTTTAATCATATGTGGTTCTCTGACATCACTTTCCTTTCCTATGCTATGAGCCACTTGTATAAAATTTCATCAAGCTCTATTATTTTTTCCGTCTTCATGACTGATCTTAGTTTCTATAAAACTCAAAATCTCCAAGTTATTCAGGCAGTTATATTTTGACATTATTCTTGACTAATATCCAGAATATTGATAGCTTGGTGATTTCTTTGTAAAGTTTTAAAAATTGTAGAAACCAAGCTTTAAGGTAGAATCAATAATAAAATTTACATACACTTGAACAATAGTAAGATTGTGTTTGCCAAGCCAAAATGCAATGTATACCCATTGTTAACATGTCTCGACATTCTCAATATCAATGTAAGGTAAAACTTGATGCAATAGCCTGGTGGGCATTGATTTCCAAAGTGACATTACACTGATATTGTGCCTTGGTCTGGTAGGAGAGAGCAGAATTAGTATTTTTTTGTCGTCCTAATGCAACATTGAATCTCAGAGAGCAAGCTAAAATACTTAAAAAAGTGTCAGATCATTTGGTTTAATACACAATGATTTCTGCTAAAGGAAGAATTCTGAACTACTACATAACAAAGACTATAGAGGTTATTTTGTGTTTGTGCTAATGTTTTCTGACAGCAGGGCTATCAATGATACCACATTAGGCGACTTATGTTAAGTGATGATTTATAGAAACCATTTCCCATGACCTCTTATAAATTTGGGTATTACTTCTGAGGTACATATCCATCATGCGTCACTCCTAATCTTATCACTTATAGCATAAACTTTTCAGCATTTGACAATGATAACATATGTTTTAAATTCGACATCTATTCAATTCTATGTTCTACTGTTATCATGTAGGTTATGGCATACAATTTAGTATTTTGTTACTCATAAATCCTTTTTTTTTTTAAATAAACAAACAATACAAACATTATTAATAATAATAGTAGTAGAAAATAGAAAAAAATTAGGAGAGAGAGAGAGAGAGAGAGAGAGAGAGAGAGAGAGAGAGAGAGAGAGAGAGAGAGAGAGAGTATCTTCATATGACTTCTTACAAACAATACAGTAAACTAATTTTGTTGAATTAAAGTGTGAAAATGTCTTTACTATATATCATCATTATCTCTTCCTAGGCCTATTGACGCAAAGGGCCTCAATTAGATTTCGCCAATTGTCTCTTTCCACTGCACGCTTCATAGTCCTCAGCCATGTAGGCCTGGGTTTTTCAACTCTTGTAGTACCTTGAGGAGCCCAGTTAAATGTTTGGTGAGCTAATCACTCTTGGAGAGTGCAAAGAACATGCCCAAACCATCTCCATGTACCCCTCACCATGATCTCATCCACATATGGCACTCGAGTAATCTCTCTTATAGTTTCATTTCTAATCCCGTTCTGCCATTTAACTCCAAATATTCTTCGATGGGCTTTGTTCTTAAACCAACAAAATCTGATGGATATCGTTTCATTGTCATTCCACGACTCATGTCCATACAGTAACACCGATCTCACTAAAGTGAGATTTTTATATGTAATATCAGGCAATTTGATTTCCAAATTTTACTTAACCTAGGCATTGTCTGATTTGCTTTTTTCCATCTTACATTAAACTCCAATTCTAAAGACCCTGTATTGCAGAGATCATAGTTCCCAAATATTCAAACGATTCTACTTCACTAATCCTTTCTCCTTCCATTAATATTTCATCTTCCATTGCATATTCCGTTCTCATCATCTCTGTCTTTCTTCTATTTATCTTCAGGAAATATCGTCAACAATCCTGGGGAAGTAAGGAAAAACATTGGGTGGTTTCGATAGACTAGACAGATGAGTACTTTTACATTCCTATTCAGCAAATTCAAGGAATATCCTTTGATTTGTGATCAGTTCGAAGACAGGTTTACAGTTCTCACAAGGTTTTTAATGGAAGCTCTTTCAGCAGTCCTGTTAGCAGTGAGGACAGAAGATTGGATGATTACTTTCCTAATCCACCAGGATTCAAAGAAACTCCTTCGATTTATGAACAGCTCAAAGAAATTCTAATTCAAGCGCCTGTGTTTTAGTCTCAGGATGGCTCCTCAACTATTCACTAGCGTGATGGCTTCCATTTTCATATGGCTGAAATTTCTGTGGATTAGAATTGTGTTGTACCTAGATCACTAGCTATTTTTTTACACGTCTAAAAAGGATTTGGGTTCAACAAGGGTGGTTACTCAGGTTATTGAGAAGGTTAGATGTGGTTGATTTGAAGAAGTCTCCTCTAATCACAACTTAAAGGATTCTATATTTGGGAATGATAACATTAACAGTTCCTTTTCAATTTTTCCACCGGACAATGTTGGAGAACTTCAAGCCAATGACATCTGTCAGTTCAGATGCGGATTAAGTTACTTGGGACCATGACTTCTATACAGAAGATTGTTTTGATGGGGCATCTAAAGATGAGGTATTTCCAGTCTCATTTCAATTGGCACTAGAACAGAGCCTTTGACCCAGACACAATAATGTATTCCTGTGATGCAGAACCAACTTTAACTAGTGAAATAGTGGGACGATCTTTCTTATTTAACACAGAGAGTATCGTTGGTAGTAAAGGTTTCAGTCATTTCTCTTTTCATGGATGCTCCCCAGAAACGGTAGTATGCAATCATAAATTATCCTTATTTGTCAAGGAACCGGTTGAAGAAGGAATCGACGCCTCATATCAACCGCATGGAAATCTTAGCGGTGTTCATGGCCTTTCACTGTCAGGAGTCTCTGGTAATAGGAATGTGTATACAGTAGTGGTTTTTTTTAGACAACATGACAGCACTGGCTTACATTCGGAACCATGGGGAACCAGGTAGGAATCCCTATTTTGGGTAGTGGAAGTACTTCAATCTTTAATGAATCTGAGGGTAATAATCTTTCTACCTTAGTTTATGCCAGAGAATTGGAACATTTTTGTAGTTCAGTTATATACTCCGTGAATGGTTTGTGCATCTGTTAGTATATCAAGAGATATAAGTTAGCAGAGAAGGCCAAACAAAGACATGTTTGTGACTTCACTCAATGGTGTTTTAAAATGCTCATTTCAGATCCCTTAGCATGGAAGGTGGATGCCCTATTACAAGACTAGTTTAATCTTAATTTTGCTTTTCCTCCATTCTGAATGATTCTACCTGATGATAAGTATGTTTAGGGTATCTATGAACAGCAGGGAGACACTGATGGGTACCTTTAGTCCTCAGAGAGAGTGGTTTTTAGATCTGTGACCTCTGTTGTCTGAGTGTCCAAGAAGGTTACCTTACAAAATCAATCTTCTCAAGACCAACTGGTTCCAAGGTCAGTTCTTCCAAAACCCTGCATGCAGCATCTAACCTCATGGTGACTGTCCGTTGTATTCTCATAGACAAAGGGATTTATAGATCCTCTAGATTGTCTATTATAGGTTCCAAAAGGCAGCCCACCAATCATTTATAAAAGACAATGGAATGTTTATTTTGTTTAGTCCAATTCAAAGTCTGTTTCAGTAACAAGAATTATTCTAAATATTATAAAAATTTTGCATTTCCTCTTTTACGAAAGGAGATTATCTATTTCCCCTCTTATAGGTTATAGGTTCATGCTTAATACCCTACTCAAGAACTTAGGTTTAGACTTATTTGCTTTCAGTAGTACTGCAGATGTACTCGGGTCTTTTTCTATTGAGAAGCCTCCGGTTGTCCAAACAGTTTATTGGTATCTTGACCTAGTGTTCTTGTTTTGGGCTTTTGGAAGATCTTTCTTTTAAATATTTCACAGCTATAATGTTTTTGCTTTTAGCTTTAGCTAAACTCATTCGTAAACTGCAGGCTTTCCCCTATAATTTAGGTTTGGGAGACAAAATTATTTTCTCTTTTACTTATCTTCTGAGCTGAAAATAATTTCAAGACGAAAGGTTTGCTTCTACTTTTTTAACAATTCTTCTTTTAAGAAAAAAGTTGGTAATACAATAGAAAATCAATTTCTTTGACCCATGAGAGCTGTTATGTTTTATTTAGACTAGATTAAAAGCCTTAGGAGAAAGGTTCCTAATTTGTTTTGTGGTTTTTTGGGGGTATCATTTTTCCAAAAATGTTGTCATGTCTTGTGAAAAAATCAGACCATTTAGGAAAAACAAATTATTTCAAATTTATTACTAAAAATTATTTAACTATAATTTTTCAAATGTATTCAGTTCTGTCAGCCTGTTTGTACTATTGTCCATCTCAAATGTCTCATAATTACTTTCTTTTATTGTTTTTTATAGAATAACGGCACCCTGCACCCAGCAGGGATTAGGTTACGGTTTAACTAGTACAAGAAATTAGATAGTGAGTGTTAGAGTCTAGTGGTCACTATGTTGATCCAAGGAAAAAAAAAAAAAAAACATGGGAAAGTTGCACTCTAGAGACTCCTAAGTATTTCAGTGAAAAAAAGACAAGTTTTAATATTATCACTGACAGACATTTCCTCGTCATAGAGTAGTTGACTCTTTTCATAAATCCACACAGTTGTCCGAGGAATAGGGTCACATATTCGTCCTCAGAAACAAGGCACCATATGGTGGCAGATAAAACGTTTCAGTGGTAGTCGAACTTTAGGGGTAGCCAATATCCAAACACTGCTGACTTTTTGTAAAGATAATGAACTACAATGTCGCAGGGTTCTCCTTTAAGCTTGAAGTGTTCTTAGGTTACAAGCTTGGAATAGTAATACAGAAGATGTTAGACTTGACCGAAGAGACTATGTTTAGATGTTAGTTGTTAAAAAAATCTGCATCACAAACTTAATTGCCTGACTCAAGTGTCCTTCCTAAGGATTTAAAGGAATAATCATATTTTGCTTTGCTATGAGTGACTAAAGCCGGCCTGGAAGAGGCTATATAATTCATGTTTGTCCTTTCTGAGCACATCTGCTCCTGTGAAGACGCTAGTGTTTGTCCTCATATTTGAAAGCTCTGGTTTAAACCTTAATTTCAAAAGGTTTGCATCACATGCTTTCCGTACACTTATTTTAATGTTGCATTTAACATCTGATTTTTATATGAATATTTGTTTAGTGCTTCTCTCAACAGCTGCTCTTTCTAGATATTTGTTCAGAGTTCTGTTTACATTAGTTGTACGCCTAAATAACGTGCTACTTCTGTTATAGTAGGGAAACATTAATGGAAGTGAAAAATTAGTTCCAAGAGATTTGAATCGATGTACTGGACCAAGATGTATTTACTGAGGAGATTGGGTAGTTGTATTGGTATGGGAGTGCCCAATGTGTGGGGGATTTTTTTATCTTTTTTAAATAATTTTTTCAATCTAGTACCTGTAGTTGCTGTTCAAGTCTTATTCAATATTGTTGATCAATGTTTTTTTTTTTTTCTAAATAATGTACCTTTTATTTTTTCCTTTTTAAAAACTTTTTTTTTCTGTTTATGAAAAGTAGCTTGCATTTCCCAACATAAAATGTCCCCCCTCTCAGCCCTTTTTCTTCATGTTATTTAATATTAAAACAAATCTTAGCTAAAGGGAGGTTGAGCTGTTCCATTTCTGAAGAACTCGGTACAGAGTACAGGTGGAAGAGAGACGCCATACTCAAGATAGAAAAAGGGTAATAGGGAAATTTAAGGTTCTAGCTGGGTCCCCTTGTCCAGTATAAAATCAAGGGGTGGTGACCAGTGCCCATTTCTTTCTTGACTGTTTACTTTTTGTCCAGATCTCTGGGCATGCCACAGTATTTTTTTTTTTGTGTCGTGAAAAGTTAGTGTAGTCGGCATTCTGCATGCTACGTCAGGCCAGAGTCTGTAAACCACTACAGTGTTATGGGTTGTGACAGAAGCTTACAGAAAATTAGATTTGAGTCAGCTGAAGGACTTGAGGGTTTGGGTTCGTGATATTAGAAGTGGAACTACTTCTCTTAATTCTGTAGGAATCTTTGTTTGGAAAGAATTTTGGCAACAGCTCAGTGGCTTACCAAGTAGGTTTTTGCTAAAAATTACCTAAAAGAAAGGTGATTTTCTTATAACAATTACTATTTATTGGGTGTTGTGATAGCTGCGAGGGATGTACTATAAATAAAAATTTACATACATACATATACCAAGGCACTTCCCCCAATTTTGGAGGGTAGCCGACATCAAACAAATGAAACAAAAAAGGGGACCTCTCCTCTCTATGTTCCTCCCAGCCTGACAAGGGACTCAACCCTGTTCAGCTGGTACTGCTAGGGTGCCACAGCCCACCCTCCTCCATTATCCACCACAGATGAAGCTTCATAATGCTGAATCCCCTACTGCTGCTACCTCTGTGGTCATCCAAGGCACCAGAGGAAGCAGCAGGGCCTACAGGAACTGCGTCACAATCGCTCGCCATTCATTCCTATTTCTAGCACGCTCTCTTGCCTCTCTCACATCTATCCTCCTATCACCCAGAGCTTTCTTCACTCCATCCATCCACCCAAACCTTGGCCTTCCTCTTTTACTTCTCCCATCAACTCTTGCATTCATCACCTTCTTTGGCAGACAGCCATTTTCCATTCTCTCAACATGGCCAAACCACCTCAACACATTCATATCCACTCTAGCTGCTAACTTATTTCTTACACCTGTTCTCACCCTCACTACTTCGTTCCTAACCCTATCTACTCGAAATACACCAGCCATACTCCTTAGACACTTCATCTCAAACACATTCAATTTCTGTCTCTCCATCACTTTCATTCCCCACAACTCCGATCCATACATCACAGTTGGTACAATCACTTTCTCATTCAGAACTCTTTTTACATTCATGCCCAACCCCTCTATTTTTTACTACTCCCTTAACTGCCCACAACACTTTGCATCCTTCATTCACTCTCTGACGTACATCTGCTTCCACTCCACCATTTGCTGCAACAACAGACCCCAAGTACTTAAACTGATCCACCTCCTCAAGTAACTCTCCATTCAACATCACATTCAACCTTCCACCACCTTCCCTTCCCATACATCTCATAACCTTACTCTTACCCACATTAACTCTTAACTTCCTTCTCTCACACACCCTTCCAAATTCTGTCACTAATCCTCCAAGCTTCTCTTCCTCGTCTGCAACCAGTACAGTATCATCCGCAAACAACAACTGATTTACCTCCCATTCATGGTCATTCTCGTCTACCAGTTTCAATCCTCGTCCAAGCACTTGAGCATTCACCTCTCTCACCACTCCATCAACATACAAGTTAAACAACCATGACGACATCACACATCCCTGTCTCAGCCCCACTCTCACCGGAAACCAATCACTCACTTCATTTCCTATCCTAACACATTCTTTACTACCTTTGTAGAAACTTTTCACTGCTTGCAACAACCATCCACCAACTCTATATAACCTCATCACATTCCACATTGCTTCCCTATCAACTCTATCATACGCTTTCTCCAGATCCATAAACGCAACATACACCTCCTTACCTTTTGCTAAATATTTCTCGCATATCTGCCTAACTGTAAAAACCTGATTCATACAACCCCTACCTCTTCTAAAACCACCCTGAACTTCTAAGATTGCATTCTGTTTTATCCTTAATCCTATCAATCAGTACTCTACCATACACTTTTCCAACTACACTCAACAAACTAATACCCCTGGAATTACAACACTCATGCAGATCTCCTTTACCCTTATATAGTGGTACAATACACGCACAAACCCAATCTACTGGTACCATTGACAACACAAAACACATATCAAACAATCTCACCAACCATTCAAGTACAGTCACACCCCTTCTTTCATCTTAGCTCTCACACCATCCATACCAGATGCTTTTCCTACTTTCGTTTCATCTAGTGCTCTCCTCAATTCCTCGCTTGTAATCTCTCTCTCAATCTCATCTCCCATCACCGGCACCTCAACACCTGCAACAGCAATTATATCTGCCTCCCTATTATCCTCAACATTCAGTAAACTTTCAAAATATTCCGCCCACCTTTTCCTTGCCGCCACTCCTTTTAACAACCTTCCATTTCCATCTTTCACTGTCTCTTCAATTCTTGAGCCAGCCTTCCTTACTCTCTTCACTTCTATCCAAAACTTCTTCTTATTCTCTTCATATGAAAGACCAAATCACTGGCCCCATCTCAGGTCAGCTGCCCTCTTTGCCTCACTCACCTTGCGCTTTACTTCCACCTTTTTCTATCTATATCTTTCATACTTCTCTACACTATTACTCTGTAACCATTCTTCAAAATGCCTTATTTTCTCTTCCACTTTTACCTTCACTCCTTCATTCCACCATTCACTGCCCTTCCTTATGCTGCCTCCAACAAACTTCTTGCTGTTAACTAATTTACTTAAACTTGATTTATATTACAATATTAGTTTTCTCAATGAGAAAGTTCCAACATAATATAAAAAATGTGTACTGCAGTTTTAAGTTTAATATTAGGGATGTGTTCAGAATCCAATCTGGAAGCACGAGTTATAACAGATATTTGTTTAGTTTATAGTTGGTTACTATTGAGCTATAAAAAGAAGCAATTCTCATGTAATTAACAGTTTTATTAATCCAAGACACTACATTTCCTATCTGTTTCCTTCAGAGTATGGGAGTCTGTACTATGAATATCAGGGGAAATTCATAGAAATAAATGGAAATTTAAACAAAAAATTAATTTCTATACACGCCCGATGTTCATAAACATGCCACCCCTCCACCCCACTGACTAGTGATGTAAACAAGATAGTGATATAGTTTCAACTTTAAGACTGAATAGACAAAGGAACTATGTCATACTAATATGTAAATAATTACCATCAACCGCCAGATTAACTCAATATTTCACTAAGAAAGAGGAATGAAACAAATAATTTAGCATTAGGGTAGACTTTGGTGATTAAACCAGCTTCAAGAGAGAAGCACTATGAACATCAGATGAGTAGGCCTACAGAAATAATTTATTTCATTATTGATATTTCCTTCTTACTTCAGCTATTCCTATAATTCCCAAATTATCTATCTTTGTTTTATATAAAGAAATTTCTTTTTCAATTACAGAAATGGTTCACTATACAGGTTCCTTAAATATGAAATTTATAATTAGTTTACAATAAATAAGCATATACAGTACTCAGAAAGTATTACTCCTTGCATCCCCTTGGTGAACAACTAGACATGATATATTGTTAAAAAAAAGGATATCAGGACGAAGAGCATTAAGAATCGGGTAAATAACAGCATTCAAGATTTAATGCACTAGTATTTAGATATTTAGGGTAGTTAATATCTATTTCTAGAAATTATGTATTCCTGGGGTGAGGAATATAGCTGTGCTGTTAGTTGTGGCAGTAAATGTTCCAAATTTAGCTACCTTGTGTCCGATACTGACAATATAAACTAAAATCACTTTGGACTATGGCTTTCATCACTGTTGGCTTCACATTCCCATGCTTTAAGTTGCATTCTCTTATCATCTTTATTTGCTTACTTTTGGGATATTTGGC
>NC_090737.1:40218195-40243195 GCF_036898095.1 Palaemon carinicauda | reverse complement strand
TAAGGACACTGTGATTCTGAGCGAATAATTACCATAGCCGTCGGCAGCCAATGACTTTACCCATCAACCACCTAAAGTCTGTAATGCGTCCATCAACACTCGGGCGCCTACCATCGGACAGGTGGCCCTTCCTTCAGCAGCACCCTTCTTCATGGCAGTATCTATGAAACGGAACATAACTTGAGGTATGTCACCATGAATGAACTGAGTATTAATATGGGATTCTATTTTATGTTAGGTTATATTTCACAACATAATACTTTTTGGGAATTCACATTTGGTGTGTTTCAGAAGCTTTACAATTTATCATGAAATATTTGTTGTCAGTTTTAACATGTAACAACAAATATTCATTAAATTATGCATTATTTCTTAGAATGTTTGCCTTGACAATCTAAAATGTTTCGGATTATTTTTGTCTTATATAAACTCTACATAGAATTCCACAATTTCTTTTAAATATAATGATCACTTATTTAGATTTTCTCTTTGGCTTTTTTGAAAATACCCATACTGCATTTTGATATTTCCAGTCATGCTGCTAGTAACCAATTATGCATATTTCTCTTTTGTTACAAAGGCTGCAATTCGCAAGTGAAATCACTCAATAAACAGTGCTCAGAATTTCTATGAATGTCTTAAAGTGGCATTCCATTCTTTTTTATCATCAGTGTTTGTTAAACATTTTGATATTAATTTTCATGGGTTTTAATATATCCTAAACAACTTAACCCAATTTATTTGGTACTTTTCAATACTGTACTGCATAGTGATTCATGCTGTTTCTTTTAAAAACCTTTCATGTTATAATCACACAAATGAACAAATGAAATGAAGTTGACATGGAAAACACCAATCTTATGGAGCTCTTCCCATAACGATACTCTGCAGGGTAATTTCCTTTGATTGTTTTATAATAATCCATACTTGTTAAGGTCACTTTCCATTCTTTGTATTTTAGTTTATTTTTTCACATGATTTTCTCTTTTATGTTCGAAATGTATTTTTTAAAATTTCATTTTGTTGAAAAATCTTGTTATACATCATTTGGGGCTTCAAAATCTTCTAGTATCATAAAAAAAAAAAAGAGTAGAAATACTAAAGATCACATAACCAGATAAATGAACAAAGGTTTATAATCTCTAACAGTAAATTCAAGAACAGAAGACAGGTGGGCTACCTAAACATAAAAAAAATTAAATCTTTTGGCATACGCAAAAATATCCAATTGGGTCATAATACATTAACTTATCTACCATGTTATTTACGAAACACAAATATTCCTTTATCATTCCACTGCTATCTTTTGTATTCTTAAGACACAACTATTCATTCAATTAAAATTTCTAATTTGATATTGTGGACTCAGTCCATACCAGTGTCAAATTAAACTTATGTAGGCCTTACTTGTAATAAAAAGGATTATTCTAGCAACAATGAATTGGCCGATCAAAATTAAAGTTGGCATGCAATGCAGAAAGCAATCAAAGCAACAAGGGAAGTTAAATGTATTTTACTATAAACTAAATCAAGTAATAAAGTAACTCCCAAACGACATCTACATTCATAATATTAACATCATTACTATGAAAGGCTAACAAAATCTGGCAAACAGCTCTTATGGTTCTGTAACACATATTGTTCAGTGCAGTATAGAGAGAAGAATTTCTTGCTACATGAGGAGAGAGAGAGAGAGAGAGAGAGAGAGAGAGAGAGAGAGAGAGAGAGAGAGAGAGAGAGAGAGAGAGAGAGAGAGAGAGAGAGAGAGATAGGAAGAGGGAGGGGCTTATTAGTGATCAGAGTTTAGAGATCAACATCCTTCTATTTTCAAATTAGTTGACTTTTACCTTTACAATATTCTGTCCAGAAAGATAATGGACATTGAAACATTTCTTATGGCCCATCAAGAACAAACCAATACACTGGGTAAAAAAAGATACATTGCAGGAACAAGAAAAATTTCTTCTGCTTCTCCTGAGACTTAATTTCACTTACTGACACAATAATACTATAGCAGTGGTACTGCTTTGTAGAATACTATTTCAAGTGAAAAATAGGTTAAATGAAACCATGCTTCACTTCTCAACATAAATTACCTCTATTTAAAAATTCTAAACAGATGCAGTTCACAATGATTAAACAGGGAAAAAGTGGCTTGCCTGTGTGCTAGGTGTCTGTGGAGGAGTGGGTGCCCTATAAGAGACAGTGGCAGTATGTGCTGCAGCTGTTGGAGGACCTTGGGGATTTCCATACATCCCTCCAGAAATTCCTTGCATGGTTCCTACAGTCTGATAAACTCCACCACCTGGTATACTACTCGCTGCGTAGTAGGCCATACCAGTACCCATCCTATTAATAAAAGAAAAGTAAACACTAAAATATACAGATTTCATAAAGTTTTGTTTAATATATGCAAGCGTAATTTACTCATGAAACTCTTATATTGCCAGTGTGGTGTTAGCCAAGAAAAAAGTAATCAATAGAAGAAAATTTGTTTTCCATCCTCATTATCACAATCATTGAACCCTACATAATGCTGACATAGGAAAAAATAGTCAAGAACAGCTGGAAGGGGGACACTCCGAGTACAGTTCACAAAAATAACACTAGAGAATTATCAAAAATATTATCTTTTCAATAAATATACAAAATTATTAGTTTACTAATGTTATTAATGTTTAGTCACTACTTAGGTGGCAAATGATACTGCAGTCATACAACATAATTTTCTTAAGATTGATAAATCTGGTAATAATCAACAGTAAAATTCACATATCTGAAGGTAACTCAAGGACCTCAATCCTTCTGGATGATGTGTTCTTTTAAGTAATAATAATGTAATGTGTTTCAAGTGTTAATTTGTAACAAACTGTCAAAAACTTTTCACTAGCCTGCATTTCTTAGATGAATGTATAAACAAAAATGTCATAAAATGGGATGACATGCTCTTATTTCAAAGTTTATATTTGACTGATCTATTCTAACATTGTCACTGATCTTGAAACATTTTATATTTATTTCATTCCTTCTCATACATAGTTTATTAGTTATTTCTTCATATATAGTTTATTAGTTATTTCTCTATCGCCTTTCCCCACTGGACTGCTTTCCCTATTAGAACCCTTGGGCTTGTAGAATCCTGCTTTTCCAAATAAGGTTGTAGTTTGCCTAGTATTAATAGTAATAAAACTGAATAAATGACTATAGGCACATATGCAGCCAATTCTTTTTTGTCTGAAAAACACACTTGTTCAGTTTCATGTAAATCACTGTCACTTTGGAAATTTACTTGCACATATTCATACTAACTTGCACATTCATCTGGATAAGGCTGATGAATAACTTAAGCTAAAATATTTCTATCAACAATGAATTCTTTTTCACCTTCACTGTCTATTAGATAAACTGTCAGCAATTTTATTCATTTTGAATAAAATACACTTTTTCACATTCAAATGGCATTTGGATGACATCATGCATGATTGGTGAGCAGAGAATGTGGAACATGCTGCCAAAACAGTGGATGTAATGGGGGGGGGGTGATTTATTCGGATTCACCCAGACCCAAAATTCTCAAATTCCATCTTGTACTGAACTGGGAGATAGAGTTGTCAATTAGTGAAATACCACATGGTTGCTAGATAGACTACTAGCTCATGACAGCGAGAAATCCTCATCTTACATGGGTGATTTCCTTATCCCACTCTCAGTTGTTGTTCCTCGTCCACAGACGATTGTCGTTACATATGGGTCAATAAAATTTCAACAACTACTGTACATGTTTTGATGATCAGACACTCTGCCACCATTAAAATAAACTTTAAAGTTGCAACTGAATACAATAAATTCTAAAAGTACAAAGTAATTTGTATTTTTTCTAGCTATAGAAACCCCGAGTCCTTTAAAATAGGGAGATATCTTTTATGGAGGTCGATCAGCAATTAAATCCAACAAAATATTTAATGACAGGTGGTGCGCTTGAGTGAGCAACTATGCCTACCCACCTATCGAAGATTCTTCACTTCTTACCTTCGGCTCAGGACTAAGTGGCGGGGGGGGGGGGGGGGGGAATTGAGGTGGGAAGCTTAACTTTATAGGACTTTAAAATTTGTTATTTCTTCCTGAGAATATGCAAACCTTTTGGCCTTTAAAATAGGGATACTTAACAGTGGTGCGATGGAAGTCTCCTAAAACTGCAGTGGTTGGTTCATTATCTTCCCTGGAAGTGTCAGTCTACCTCATTCTGCACAGGAGCAAAGGATATGACTTCAGCAACCCCTTATCTGACCATCATTGGGATGAATAGACAGATAGGGCTACCTTGTACAAGAAGATTAGTAATTGATTAAAGAAGGAATCCCTTTCCAGAAAGGAGAAAACTGTCCAGAATTATATACTGTACTTGGTGTGTGATGATCCACGGTTGGTATATATTCTGCCATCTTCCCCCTCGTCAAGGGAGAATGGGGGAGATACTTCTTTAGATTCCAAAGAATTGAGCTCTGAAAGTTACAGTAAATAAGATACTTTCTGTCCTGTACAGGCTTTGGGCAGGCTACACAACTACTTGAGCAGCCACCACAGGACTAAGAACAAAAGTTTCAAGGGACCTGTGGGCATACTCCCGTAAGTAAAATGTCATGAAGATGGTTTGGCCTATTCAAACTCCAACCTTCAACACTTGGCCGACTACAAGATTCCTGTTGAATGTTAGAGTGGGGCCTATACCCCTTACTTCGTGAGCCCTAGTCCTGCCTGGTACCTTGACCCTCTCAGTTGTCAAGAAGTATGCTCTATGGGTTGTTTCAAGAAACCAGAAAGAGACCATGTTCCTTGACACCCTTTTCTCTGTTCTTCCAGTGCTAAGGATGAGACACTGACACTTAGGCTTCAGATATAGGGTCCTCATCAGAAAGTATTGCAGACACAAAAGCATCTCCTCTTGAATGCCACTCTTAGCTTGGCGCAGAAAGTTTTGAACCTGGGGTCATACACCGCAGGATTTTGGGTTTGGCCATGAACTCTGGTACAAACTCAAAAGAGACCTTCCAACCCTCAGCATGGTTGACTAAAAGAGACTGTGCAACTTTCCTACTCTCTTTACCGATGTTAAGGCTTAGCAAAATGAGTGTCGAATGCATCGCTCTGTTTTTTGGGCTCAAGCCATGTAGTCCTGATGGAAGGTTCCTAATGGTAGCTTTCTAAGGGATATTTGGCTACAGTGATATTCCCAGAGAATTGACCTTTAGGTCTCCAGAATTCTAACTCCTGGCATGAATATCCTTAAAATTTCTCTTAAGAATATCGAATAATATCAGGGGACGTATATCTTGATACAACACATGGAAATCTTCACCCTGAATAGCGTTTTCACTTCGAGGGGGAAGAGTGGCGAAACAGAAGGGGAGCCGTTATTAAGGTTACCCTTCCTCCCGTACTATTACGAAGATCCAAGATGGCGCTCATTCCTATCTCAGTAGCAATTTCGCACTGTGGTTTTCCCTGTTATCTGATGTTTTTGATTGTTATTGAGAGGATTTAATAAACATTCTCCAGCTTCTTCAGCCTCTGGAAAGTTGAGTATCTAATCTTTACAGTGTATAAGTTTAGCTCCTGCCTCACAGTGAAATTAATTTAATTTAATGTGTTACAGAGCTTGGCCGGTTACCGGAGGCGCCATGTGGGCGCTGTCATTCATCATGCATGTGTTATTTAGTTAGCAGAACGACATTCCCAGATGTAATAGCATTAATAAATTATGAAAGCTATTTAGGCACAATTATACTAGTAAAGATATATTTATGCATACAAATTTCCTCTTCCTTTTGTCGATCGTATACGTTACAGTTTCGGCGATTTAGGTAACCGAGATCTTGCCCGCGCTAGGCTAACTAGCCTAAGCGCTTTAGTATACTTTCATACACTATCCCCGTTTACCCTCATGTATCGTTTTATCAATTCAACAGGAGATAGTATATCTCCTAGAATTATTTATATAACTCGATACTTGTCTTCTGTGGAGATTTAAGGGTAATCCCACCTTCCCTCTGAGTGCTGCCATAGGCGACAACCCTATCTTGGTCTCGCCATAGAGTAGTTCACTCCGGCTTGATTAGGATAGTGTTTTAACTCCCACCCTTCCCCTTGCCGGCGAGTATCCTGGCTTGGGTTTTCGACAGAACCTCAGAGTATTCAGTTTTTCTGCCGGCGGCCAAGCTGCAGGGCGAGTAGTCACTCCCCTGCCGGCTTAGAGCTGTCGGCATAGGAGGCTAAGCCTCCCTAGGCCGCACTTGAAGTGGTAGTATAATGCCGACACCTTCTCCCCTGTGGTCTAGAAGACTAGTCCTGTTTCGGCAGACCCTAGGCTGAAGAATAGATATTCTTCTGCCGCCTAGGATGGCGGCGATACTGAAACAAAGTTTCACCCTTGTGCGGAAGTGGCGGCAATCTTGTCGCCTTCTCCTAACACTTGATACAGGACCCTTTTCCTGCCCCTCTCTGTCCTTTAGCGATGGCCTAGCTATCACAATCCTGTGGCCGTCATCCTACAATCTCCCTGCTTGCCAAGTAGATCGTAGTGCCGGCCAGGCTCCTACATAGGCGGCTGTATAGTCACTTGGTCTTTCCCTTACGGACGCAAGGCTCCGGGAAAGGTTGTGACGGCTGTGACGGCTGCCGGTGGAAGACCCCTCTGCTGTTGAGTGTTCTTTAGTCCTCCCTTGGACTGCCATCCACATCCCTGAAACTGGCAGTGACCAGCAACAGAGTTTGTAGATGGATGGAAGCCTGTAAGATGCATTCTCCTCTTCCATTTAAACCCTCATTCTGGAGGAAGGCAGTAAGGTTATATACTTACACCCTTATTTATTGTAAACATAAATTTTAATAAGGCAGATTTGCAGTACAGTATATACTGCAGACAGAAAACTATAGTATATATTATACAGTAGTTATTTTCCAATATACATTGTGTATCCTTGCAGAGTCTATTGCCGAGACCAATTCTATATTGAAAGAAAGAATTCCTTCAATACACTGATAAGTAATCAGTTAATAACTTACCCCACAATATTGAATAATTTAAGAAGGGTCAGTGTTAGTATACACTTATTCTATCCCTAGAGGCTAGAACCCTTCTCTTTTGAGTTTGCCTTGATAAGGCAACTCTAAAACTTTAATATTGGAGGAGATGAGGCGTTGCAAGGCATGGACATCCACCAGGAGGAAAGGATGTCTGAAGTGTCCACGGACACTGAAAAGGATCTATTGAAAGATGATCCCGAGGAGGAGTCTACTCTACCTCCGGAAGAAGATGATGATGTCGAGTCGGAGTCCCTTCCGTCTGTGCCGGCACCGGAGCCGATGCCCTCGACATCCTCCACTTCTACCCCTCCATTGGACAACATGAGCCAGGCAGTTCTGGCCCATCTTACGGCCCTAATGGAGAACATTCGCAAGCAAGGCGAAGCAAGGGAAGCGAGGCTCGAGAAAGAGCTCCGTGAAGCTCGACTCACTGCCCCCCGAGGGTCATACAAGCGACCCAGAGTCCAAAAACAATCCCTGGAAGTATGCGGAGTTTATGGCGATTACTAACGGCAAACTCTACATCTCGGAGAAGATGGGAGCCGTCCCCTTAGACGACATCCAGTTCTGGCCAAGCTTTAATGCTTACCCAGACTGTTTCATTCGACTGAAGCAGGAGCCAGTGTCAAAAGAGGAGACGGAACTGAAGGAGGTCATGGTGTTCGACCACCACAAGGCACAGGCTCTCTTGTTGAGCAGCCTGAAGAAGGTGGGTTACACAAACTCGAAAGTGTCTGCCTTGAGCAAGAAGCATCCTACCTTTCTTGCTCCTGCTTCAATAGCCTTCCCCTTTATGTTGAAGGCTTTTAAAGCTGTTGCCAAGGCAGTGGAGGCAGGCAAACCATGCCCTGCACTAGAGGAGTGTAGGCTTTTGTCGTTACCCCTGCCCATGGAAGATAAAGAATGGAAAGAAGTCCATCTAACCTTCTCAGTAGGGAAGTTGGATGCAGATATCGTGGGATGAAAGTTCAACGAGAATCTCCCGAAACTGTCAGCCTTTCTCTTGCGCAGGGGGCAAGAGACAAAGTAGAGACTTGCGGCATCCCTATCCCTACAGAACTGCATCGAGATGTGTGCAGGCTTGAAAAGCATCCCAGACACACTCATGGTCATGACCACCTTAGTCAAGGACCTGTACGCCTTTATGAAGGCTAGGAGAGCCTGTAGAGAGTTCGTGTTTGCTGCAGCAACAGTGAAACACGAGCTCAGGAAGCTGATATCTTCCAATATCTGGGGTAAAGACCTCTTCCCATATGAAGTGGTCAAGGAGGTAGTTGACAAATCCGCCACGGAGAATAGGAACCTTCTTAAGAAGTGGGGCATCACATCAAAACGCAAGTCTTCCCCGGATGCGGGTCCCCAATCTAAGAGGAAAACCAAGAAGCCCAGACTACCCTCTCGGCCTGGCCAACAACATCCCACAATCACCATGACTGCGGTGCCCCAAGTGGTTGCTCAACCACAAATCACATTCCAATTGGTGCCTCAGCAGCTGGTTGCCCAGACACCAGCATTCAACCCTGGGTTTGAGAGGCAAACCACTACTTTCATCCCAAAGGTAGAGGCTCCCAACGGGGCTCCTCAATACACCCCTCACGAGGTAGGGGAGGACGCAGTCAGGGAGGTAAACCCTCTGGACAATCGAAGCATTGAGATGCTTCAGGTAGGAAGGAGGCTCCAACACTTTCAAGATCGTTGGACCTTCGATCCTTGGGCCCATAGCCTAATCAAGAATGGACTAGGATGGAGCTGGAGTAAGCTTCCACCATCATTTCCTCAATTCTTCCAACACTCCACCCCCTCATTGGAAGAATATACCTTAGAACTCTTGAGCAAATGGGTTATAAGGAGAGCAAAGTCCATCAAATTCTAGGGAAGGCTGTTTTGTGTTCCCAAGAAGGACTCAGACAAATTCAGAGTCATTCTGGACATGTCGCCACTCAACAAGTTCATCAAGAACAGCAAGTTCAGGATGTTAACCCCTCAGCACATAAGGACCCTGTTACCAAAAGGGGCGTAAACAGTCTCAATAGACCTGGCATATGCTTACTGGCATCTCCCAGTCAGCCGGCCCCTCTCCTCCTACCTAGGATTCAAGCTACAGAAGAAAGTCTTCAGAGCCATGCCCTTCGGATGAAACATAGCCCCAAAGGATCTTCACGAAACTTGCAGACGCAGTTGTTCAACAATTACCCCTAGAAGGTGTTCAGGTAACAGCGTACCTGGACGACTGGCTGGTGTGGGCAGCATCCAGGACGGCTTGTCTGTCAGCATCCAAGAAGGTGATCCAGTTCCTGGAACATCTGGGATTCAAGATCAACTTCAAGAAGTCTCGACTCTCTCCAGCTCAGGAGTTTCAATGGCTGGGAATCCATAGGAACTTGAAGTCACACTGCCTCTCCATTCCCCCAGGGAAGAGGAGAGAGATTGCGGGGTCTGTCAAGAGACTACTGAAATCCGACAGGATCTCAAGACGCCAACAGGAAAGAGTACTGGGCTCTCTCCAGTTTGCAGCAATAACAGGCCCAGTGCTAAGAGCACAGCTGAAAGATGCATCAGGAGTCTGGAGAAGATACGCATCAAACGCTCAAAGAGATCTACAAAGTCCGATACCGACCTTACTGCGATCACTTCTCAAACCGTGGTCGAAGGTCAAGAGCCTAACGAGGACCGTGCCCTGGCAACCACCTCCACCATCCGTAACCATCTACACAGATGCCTCGACGGAAGAATGGGGAGGTCACTCCCACCAAAGGAAAGCCCAAGGGACTTGAGGCCATGGCAGTCCTCTTGTCATTGAAAAAACTCTCCCCTCGAAGATCAG
The DNA here is from genome assembly GCF_036898095.1 of Palaemon carinicauda. NCBI lineage: Eukaryota > Metazoa > Arthropoda > Malacostraca > Decapoda > Palaemonidae > Palaemon > Palaemon carinicauda. Next base: position 40,233,288 of record NC_090737.1, on the reverse strand, counting down.
CTCACATCAGGCTGATCTTGGACAGCGAAGTGATAGTGAGATGTCTGAATCGACAAGGCTCGAGATCGCCCCACATCAACCATGTAATGTTAGCCATCTTTCGTTTATCGAAAAAGAAGAGATGGCACTTATCAGCAGTTCACCTACAAGGGTTCCGCAATGTGACGGCGGACGCCCTATCCAGGCTAAAGTCGATAGAGTCAGAATGGTCCCTAAATGCAGACTCATTCTCCTTCATCTTGGAACAAGTCCCGGAACTGCAGATCGACCTCTTCGCGACGAGCGACAACAAGAAACTACCTCAGTATGTAGCCCCATACGAGGACCCTCTAGTGAAGGCGACGGACGCCATGGACCAGGATTTACCTGTTCCCTCCAACCAATCTCCTACTGAATTTCCTCAACAAGCTGAGATCCTTCAAGGGAACAACAGCTCTAGTAGCCCCCAAGTGGCCCAAGAGCAACTAGTTCCCTCTGGTAATGGAACTGAAGCTGAGGCTGGTCCCTCTACCGAACCCTGGTCTATCTCAACTGGTTCAGAAGTCGACTGTCTTCGCTTCATCACAGAGAACCCAAAACCTTCATCTCATGACTTTCTCACCTTAGCGGTTAAGAAAAGATTTGGGATCTCAAAAAGCAGTATAGACTTCCTAGAAGAATACAAGTCAAAGTCAACTAGAAGACAATACGAATCGTCTTGGAAAAAGTGGGTTGCTTTTGTCAAAGCAAAAAAACCGAAGGAAGTCTCAATAGACTTCTGCCTGTCCGTCTTCATCCACCTTCATGAACAAGACCTAGCTGCCAACACGATTACGACATGTAAGTCAGCGTTGACTAGACCTCTTCTATACGCCTTCCAAGTGGACCTGACGAACGAAATCTTTAACAAGATCCTGAAAGCATGCACTAGACTTAGACCTGCAGCCCCTTCAAAGCCTATTTCGTGGTCCTTGGGCAAGGTCTTACACAATGCCTCAACCTTGAACAATGAAAATTGTTCTCTTAAGGATCTTACCCAAAAAGTTATTTTCCTGTTTGCTATAGCCTCAGGGGCTAGAGTTAATGAAATAGTAGCCCTATCAAGAGATGAGGGCCATATTCAGTTCACAGAAGCGGGAGAACTGAATCTCTTTCCTGATCCTACCTTTCTCGCCAAGAATGAGCTACCCACTAAGAGATGGGGTCCCTGGAGAATCTGCCCTCTGAAGGAAGATGTCTCTCTGTGTCCAGTAGAATGTCTAAAGGTCTATCTTCGAAGAACTTCAGACTTCAGGGGAGGACAGCTCCTCAAAAGAGAAACCTCGGGATCGAACTTATCCCTGAAACAACTGAGGGCGAAGCTCACCTACTTTATTCGCAGAGCGGATTCTGACAGTACACCCGCAGGTCATGATCCAAGAAATATTGCTTCCTCCCTGAACTTCTTTCAGTATATGGACTTCAAGCGTCTTCGCTTATATACTGGATGGAAGTCATCCAGAGTGTTCTACAAACATTATGCAAAGCAAGTGCACGAATTGAAGCATTATGTGGTGGCGGCAGGTAGTGTAGTAAAACCTGTCGTCTAGTGCTGCAATGAACAGTGAATTGATTGGGACTCTCAATTCGGGTGAAAAGGTGTTGACACCTCCAGTGCAATATCTTTTATATGAGTGTCACCAAGGTGACACTAGGACTGTTCAAATTTTCAGGTGAAGAATTATACAGATAACACTTGTGCCATGTGTACATTGTACACAGTGTTAATAGTATCCAACATTTACTGAAATTATATTGATAAATTTTCCAAATTTTTCAATTTTTATAGTGGAATTAATCTTTTCTTCCCTTTCAGGTAGAAAAACTTTCTGTAACTGTTGCATGTATAATTCTATTTTATTTACACTTGTTATTTACTCATTTAGCCTAAATAAAGGACTAAAAGTGAATTGCGTCTTATTTCGCCCTGTGAATAGCTCAATAAAGATAGCTAGAGTTCTTTACTTAATTTCCTTAGTAAACCTTATATTACTGGAATAAATGAAACTATATTTCTGATTGATATTTATATTTGTTCCTACAATATACAAATATTGAGACTTTATACTGTCTAGTACAACACTTCCCTGCAGGGGGCAGGAATTGTTCCATGATTAGAGGTAATGACGTATAACGGTATCGTCATATTTCTTAATGGTCTGTATGACCATATGAAATTGTCCCAAGGTTAAGGCACTAATACAAATCCACAGATACAGTACTTTCTAGTAATTCTCTGGTAAACTTCCATCAGGACGACATGGCCTGAGCCCAAAAAACGGATTTTGAAGCGAAGCGAAAAATCTATTTTTGGGTGAGAAGGCCATGTCGTCCTGATGGACCCGCCCTCCTTTTCTATAGAAAAGGCTTAGGCAAGATCCCTCCCGAAACTACTATATCTGTAGCACCATGCTCAATGCTACAAGGAATGAGCGCCATCTTGGATCCTCGTAATAGTACGGGAGGAAGGGTAACCTTGATAACGGCTCCCCTTCTGTTTCATCACTCTTCCCCCTCGAAGCGAAAACGCTATTCGGGGTGAAGATTGCCATGTGTCGTATCAAGATATACATCCCCTGATATTATGCGATATCCTTAAGAGAAATTTTAAGGATATTCGTGCCAGGAGTTAGAATTCTGGAGACCTAAAGGTCAATTCTCTGGGAATATCACTGTAGCCAAATATCCTTTAGAAAGCTACCAATAGGAATCTTCTATAAGGATGACATGGCCATCTCACCCAAAAATAGAGTGTATCAAGGCAGAGGGGTGCAAGGACTCCATCTGGAAGCCAAGGAGGTGCAAGCCTCAAAAGATTTGGGAACCACTGCTGTAGGTGGTCCTCGTAAAGGTCTAGGAAAGGCCCACGAGGCTTTCAATGCTCCCAATCCTGCAGGCATGCTGAACTCGAGGCTTTGTCCACAGATACCTTCAAAGGACCAGAGCCTTAAGGGAGGCTGCGCATTGGATCAGGGAGTCCTTTGAAGCAGTCCTCCACTTCTCCACTGCCTGCTGCATGTGACTCCTCAGAAGGAAAGACTTTGCCCCCCCCTGCCCATCCCCAACACTGACATATTACGTAGTCAGATCTACCTCTGAACCAACTTATTTAAAGGAATGGAACACCAAGACATCCCTTCTCTTCAAAACCAATTTAACCAACTGATTTACCAACTGGTGTGCCAAGAAGGTCACTGTCTTCCTACCAGACAGCATGAGATTCTTGTACTTCTACAAAGACTCCAGGGTTAATAACACTGTTGACTTTGAGATATACACCATCACACTAATCCACTGGTCAAGCCACAAGACAGCTCGAAGGACGGCCATGCCCGCTAACTGGAAGGCTGAGAAGGTTATACACACACACTGACTGGTCAACCTGAAGAGGTGCTGATGCAGCCTTCTCTAGAACATAGAACTTTCACTGCCTCAAGAGTTCTGAGGCACAGTATTTTTTGACAACTGGAAGTGAGAGTTCTCAGAGCTGCATTTCTCATCACCAACTCAACACAGAGCCAAACTAGCCAGACCTGACAAGGGCAGCTCTAGAGATAGCCTCGACCTTTGAAGAGTATGAAGTGCCGATCAATGACTGAAGATCTCCACGAAGGTAAAGCCAAGGTCACCTCACCCAGTCCATTGCACTCTAGAACGTCCCTGAAAGAACACTGCGACATTGGATAGTCAGCCTTCACCTGTACCGAGGCAAGGTCTATAACCTTAAGAGCAAATTTTTGGAGTGATTTATGACAGCAAATTTACTTTTGAGAAACTCATTGGGTCTCTGTCTTCTTCAATTGCACAAACAGTTTGGCTTATTGAGAAAGTCTTTTAAGATTTTTGGGATCAATCTATTCTGAAGTAGTTTTTTAAATTCTTTCATTCTACCTTATTTCAAGTATTTTTCTCCTGTCTGGTCATCAGCATCTGAATCTCATCTTAATGTGTAGGGCAAGAACTTACGGTCTATTATATTTCTTATTCCTGATTTAGATATTAATCTGTGGCTCCATCGTTCAGTTAGATCGTTATGCATGTTGCATAAGATCCTTTGCATTCAGATCTTTCCGGAGAGTACTATCCTGTTCGTAATACTAGGTATGCAGTTAACTCTAATAGTCAAGCCTTCTCTAACGTGAGGCTCAATACTACACAGTATCCTAGAAGTTTTATTCCAGCAATGACCAAGTTGTTGAATGATTTCCCTAATCAGGTAGTTGAATCAGTGGAATTTCAAAAGTTCAAACTTGCAGCAAATGTTTTTATGTTGAACAGGCTGACATGTCACTTTTTATAGTTAATATATGAAAGATCTGTTTTAATTTTGTTACCGTTATTAAAATATTTTAGCTTTTGCATTGTTGATTACTGTACTTCTTTTGTACTTTATTTAATTCCTTATCAACTTTCCTCACAGGGCTATTTTTTCCCAGTTGGAGCCCTTGAACTTATAGCATCCTACTTTTCTAACTAGGGTTGTAACTTAGGTAATAATAATAATAATAATAATAATAATAATAATAATAATGATAATAATAATAATAATAATGATGATGATAATAAATAGATCGTGAGTACCCTCTTACCCATCAGGGATAGAGGGTGTGGCAGGCAGCTGGAGATTCACTCACCCTTCATGAATACGACGATCTGACCCAAAGACATGACCAGCAACATAATCAGGGGTTGATGACAAACCAGGATGGCCAAAAAAAAAGTGAGGGAAGAATGTCTGGCACTAATCATGGTAGAGACAGGAGTAACTTGTAATCTTCCCTCTGCTAATTGTGATGGGGAGGCAGCACCGGCCTCAAGCCAATAGACATGAAGTACGGGTCCCTCCACCACCAGCCTGTGGCTGTAAGCTGCGTGCAATGACAACCTTTAGTGGCGACAACTTCTGATGAGAAGTACTGAGATTAGAGAAGGGAGTAGTAATCCAATGTTCAAGTTGGTAGGAGAGGGATGGTTCCCAAGCTCCTCCAACATGTGGCTGACAGGTGCACAGGCCATGCACCTCAGCCCCATTTACACCTGAGTGGCTATGGAACCCGGGGCATAGTTAAAGGGATGGGAAACCCGGGCCACGATATGTGGCTACAACATAGGATCATAGAAAGGTGGTGAGGAGTGACATGGGGCTGTGACACGAGGTAACGGCTCCATGCACTAGCCGAGAGGAAAAAAAAACAGGTCCCTGGCTCCAGTCCCAGGCTGTCGTTCCCCCCTTAAAGAGCGATGATGTTGTAAGGAGCCACTCCTTGCGACTAAAACTGGCCTTTCTGGACCTCTTATGCTTCTGCGATGCATCAGAATAAGATTCAAAAGTTAAAGAGAAGGCAAAGTAGACAAGGAAGCTTTGGAAGAGGAACATGCACGTTTCTTCCTGTTGCCTGACCTCACCTTAAGCTCTGAAAGCAGAGAAGTTGAGGTCTGAGCTACCATCGACAACAAAGCTCCTACCCCTGGGAAAAACTGCACTGGTTGCTCCAACAGGAACAACACCAATGGGGAACACTGTTACAGGGCCACAATGCAGACATGGGCTGGAACCACGGCCATGGAGCAGGAAGGAGCCATGAGGCCAGGTCATAGGCACAGAGCAAACAATTTTAAACTATTGTGGTTTCTAAGGGCTTGAGAGAAAACTATAAGTTTGGACTCTTGACAAGTAATCTTAAAAAAGTATAGCAAGTTTCATCGAAATCAGAGAAAAAATCAAAAATTAATTTACGTTAAATTGACCAGTGATCATGAAAAGTACACAAATTTAAAACCATACAGGGGAAAATAAAGTTTTGAAGTCTATGACAACATCCAACAAGAGACACACACACATATGATATTTTACGATTGAAATTTTTTTAATGATTTGTACTCATCAAAATTTTCCTTCTCTACAGGTTGCTGATGACATGGTGTGTTCAACGGTATCCTGTACCAGGCGGATCAAGTTCCCCAGTGGCCACAAGACTTGCCGGAAGCATGCGGTCTGTCATGTTTCCAAAGAGACATTTGTAATTTGGGAACCTTCCAACTGCAAAATCTGCAAAGCCCTGATAGGCACTGGCTTCCATGCTACCAACGTCACCCAGGATGAGAAAGCGAGGATTAGGAAGACCATTCGGCATTGGGTGAGAGGCTTTCAGAAGAACTCTCACCAAGGTGCTCCTTACCTTCCGTCCATGGAATTCAAGGACCTTCTCTATCCCAAGGCCAAGGTGACTACTGTTTTTTGTCACCACTTACCGATGGTTCAACTCGCGCCGGTACCGTCGGATCATGCAGATGATAAAGTTCGGGATGCTCTTCAAGTGATAAGTCTAGAGGCCGACGACCTCTTCTGTGTCATCAAAGTGGGAGAGGATCCTGCTGACTACGGAAGCCTCTGATGAGTCCTTAGATGTCCATCAGGTGAGTGCAGTGCCTAGTACTTCTTCGGCTCAATCCCCCATCCCTGTTTCTGCTGCCCCCGCCCCCATTGCTACTCATGTTCCCTAAGTAAAACTTCGTTACCTGGTCACTTGGAATTTATGGCATCCATGAAGGCATTCATGGAAAATATACATGCTGAACATAAACGAACACAAGCGTCCTAGGAGGCGAAGATAGAGGCTTTTCAACAGGCACCTATGTCCAAGGCACCACCAGCATCAAGCCTACCAGATAGCTCGTTTAAGAATACTTGGCATTATGCTGAGCATATGGCTCTGAGTGAGGGGTACCTCCACATTGCAGAAGGTATGGGTTCTAAGCCTGTCTCCAACTTAGAATTCTAGTAATCTACAGTATTGATAATTATCCTTACTGCTATGTAAGACTCCTCTTGGAAGTGTCCATTACGGATGATACGATCCCTAAGGAGACTATCATTCTGGACCACTACAAGGCTCAATCTTTATTGGTTAAGGAACTTAAGATGGCCAAATTCACTAATACTCAACTTTCTGCCTTCGGCAGAAAGTAGGCCACCTTTATTGCTCCAAAAGATACTGTCTTTCCCTTCGCCTCAAAAAGTTTAGAGGCTGTGAAGAAGGCAGTAATGGAGGGAAGACCATTGCCAGTGCTAGAAGAATGCAAACCTGTCTCCCCTGCCCTTTCTTATGACTCGGACAGCTGGGAAGATGTCCAATACAGTGAACCCTCGTTTATCGCGGTAGATAGGTTCCAGACGCGGGCGCGATAGGTGAAAATCCGCGAAGTAGTGACATCATATTTACCTATTTATTTAACATGTATATTCGGACTTTTAAAACCTTCCCTTGTACGTAGTACTGTTAACAAACCACCCTTTAATGTACAGAACACTTAATGCATGTACTACAGCACCCTAAACTAAAACAGGCACAAATATTAAAGGCGATTTTATATCATGCGTTTCCTAAACACCTAAAAAGCACGATAAAAAATGGCAACCAATGTTTTGTTTACGTTCATCTCTGATCATAATGAAGAAACAAACTCATTTAGTGTACACATATACGTATAGGTTAGTTTTTGCATCGATTATATTGATTATACAGTACTGTATGTTGATTTTTTTATTACCAATGTTTTAGTTTACGTATTTTTCTTAGGACTTCCAAATGAAATCTTTTTCTTTAAGACGCCGCTTGAAACGACGGCGTGTACGCTCAGTAAACAACCACGCTCAGAACAAACAAGGCATTTAACGCGCATGATGATAGTGATAAATAATGATACAGTACATACAGTATTTACAGTAAAAGCATTTACAAAATATGTTACCTTACAAATATAAATTATACAGTACTTGTACGTAGCAAAGCAGGAAAACAATTTACGAGAGAGAGAGAGAGAGAGAGAGAGAGAGAGAGAGAGAGAGAGAGAGAGAGAGAGAGAGAGAGAGAGAGATAGAGAGAGAGAGAGATTGTTTTACGTACGTAAATGTAAATTTTAAACAAAAAAAATATGATAGGTTACAACATGTAGACTTTTAAAACCTTCCCTTTAACTTAATGCATACAGTACGTACATTACTAAACTATAAAACAGGCAGTAAGAATATTAAAGTAAAAAATAAAGATTGTTACTGTACTCACCACGAAAGAAGTTGAAGAAAAACTTGAATGGTGATGGCGATGAATTTGCTGCACAGTAGAAATGATGATGATGAAGCTGATGATGTGTTCTACTGTGCAGTCAATGATAGTATTTTACGTCTCTTCAGACGGAGGTGTCTTTTCCTGGGACACCTCTTCAACTTCTTCCTGGGAAACTTCTTCAATTTCTTCCGAAGGCGTACTAGCAGGAGGAACTGGCTCTTTTTTGCGAGGCTGGAAGAACATTGTGATCGGAAGTTGTTGCCGCTGCTTCTTTTTTCAATCCAAGAGCATCCTGTAGGGAGTCATGATGTCATCGACCTTGTTGGAGAATTGCATCGAGCGAACCATATCCTCGTCCCACTCTTGTAACATTTCTTTCGCCTCCTTGATATGGTTGCAGAACTTGGCAAGCCGTTCTAATGTTAAGCCCGTTTCTTCGACATTTTCTTGGGTCTCTTCCTGGGTATCACTCTCTTCCTCACTTGCCGATTTCGTCAGGTCTTCGAGGTCTGCGTCAGTTAGGGGCTGGGAATGGCAGTCCAACAACTCGTCGACGTCTTCAGTCGTCATGTCGCCAAACCCGTCACCTCCAATTATGGCAGCCAACTGCACAGATTTCCGTATTGCAGAGTGTTGGATTTCCGACGGAGTAAATCCCTTGTCGTCGTAAACAATATCGGGCCACAGCTTCTTCCAGCTCGCATTCACGGTTGCAGGTTTCATCTCTTGAAGTGCCTTCTGAATATTCTGCAGGCACGTGGCTATGGTGAACTGCCGCCAGTACGCCTTCAAGTTGAAATCTTCATCCTCGTCATCTTGGGCAGCATCCACACACGCAACGAGGTCCGCCAAGGTATTCTTCGTGTAGAGGGCCTTGAACGCCCTGATAACCCCCTGGTCCATCGGTTGAATTAATGACGTGGTGTTGGGTGGCAGGAACTCAACCTGAACGCCCTCACGCGACAGGTCAGTTGCGTGTCCACCAGCGTTATCCATAAGGAGAAGGATCTTGAATGGCAAGCCCTTCTCTAAGAGATATTCATGGACTTGCGGGATGAAACACTGGTGGAACCAGTTGGAGGTCAGCATCTTCGTAATCCATGCTTTTTGATTATGCATCCAGTACACGGGAAGGAGATTCTTATTTTTATTTTTCAAAGCGCGAGGATTTTTCGACTTATAAATAAGCCCCGGCTTTAACAAAAATCCAGCAGCATTGCCACACATCACGAGGGTAACGCGATCCTTGAATGCCTTAAAGCCAGAGGCTTTGGCTTCCTCTTTGAACAGGAAAGTTCGCGACGGCATTCTCTTCCAAAACAAGCCAGTCTCATCCATATTAAAGACTTGTTCCGGCTTGTATCCACCTTCGGCGATAATATTCTTGAACGTCTGGTTCACGTAAGTTTCAGCAGCGGCAGTGTCAGCGGAAGCAGACTCCCCATGCAGGGAAACGCTTTTCAGGGCGAAGCGTTTCTGAAACTTCGCGAACCATCCTTTGCTTGCGGAAAAACGTTTCTGAGGCTGGGAATCAGTGGATGTCCCTGGTTGAGGATCATCTGCATCATCATCATCTTCAGCATGGTTGCCGTCGTCGTCTTTAGGTTCCTTTGCAGCAAAATTCTCATATAAACTCAAAGCCTTTGTTTGGATGGTGTTCGTATCCAAGGCTATGTTCTTCTTCCGGCAGTCGGCAATCCACACAGCTAAAGCACCTTCCATGCGTACGATCGTTTTATTACGCGTTGTAACGACTCGCTTCGCTGATCTGCTAAAGGTGATTGCAGCCGTCTTTCTAATGTTTGCCTCGTCCTTTTTGATATAGCGAACGGTGGATTCGTTGATGCCAAAATGGCGGCCGGCGGCCGCGTAACTTCTACCATCTTTTAACATGTCGAGAAGCGTAACCTTCTCAGCTATCGTCATCATCCTTCGGTGGCGTTTAGGCTCACTACCAGCCTTACTAGAAGCAGAACGCTTGGGAGGCATTGTACAGTAGGATTTAACAGAAAGTTCAACAAAAAGTTCAACTTAAAACAGTCGCACACAGTACAGATTAAACTTCACAAACTTAAGAACGTCTACTCAGCGATACGCGGAAAGAGAAAGTGAACGATCCAGCCCCGCGAGAACTTTGATGCTGCGGGTAGAAGATGCGGGCAAAACACCAATCACAGGCTAGATAACAAAACTTGAGTTCTGATTCGTCATCTATCAGCGCTTGAACCAATCACAACCCGTCTTACAGTACTATGATGCGTTGGTTACTCATAGAAGATGCCCCGCGCATACTGAACGTACGTAGATTAAGTACAATACCGTAATAATAATAAATAATGATAATAATACTGTACAGTAATAATAATAATAATAATGATAATAATAATAACAATAATAATTTTATTAACAACAACAACAATAATAATAATAATAACAATAATAATAAAAATTTACGTACGCTATTTTACGCCTCTCTCTCTCTCTCTCTCTCTCTCTCTCTCTCTCTCTCTCTCTCTCTCTCTCTCTCTCTCTCGTACGCTTATTCGAAATGTGATTTTTGCAACAAAGAATATTATTGGATGCAGTACTGTACTACGTACGTATACATACAAAAGATTCATGGAAAAGAAGCACATCCATTACAGTACACACCATTCTAATATGGTATGACTGCATCTGATTTGCGTTTCATGTTCGATTTAATTTTACTACGTACTGAATTATCGTATGATCACATTCTCTTTTCGTGTTTTATTTCTTTCTGTGCTGAATTATATATCATATGTAATGCAATGAACAATCAGTAAGAGCAGATATTACTAATTACAGTATTAATGGAATTACAGGTAACAAAATATCGTATTTGGTTGTCTTCAGATTTCGCGGTATTTTCGAATTTTCCGGAAAATCCGCGATATGTATATATATATGGGTTATGGGAAAACCCCGCGAAGTGGTGAATCCGCGATTGTCGAACCGCGAAGTAGCGAGGGTTCACTGTACACCTTTACGGTCGGAAAACTGGATAGGGACATTGGCAGCAAACAATTCAATGAAAAGTTACCTAGAATTCCCGAATTCCTTTTGAAGGGAGAATTAGAAGCCAAAGTGAGGCTATCTGCTTCTTTGTCCCACCAGTCCTATCTGGAATTGTTGATTGGGAACTATTGCAACTCAAACCTTTTCACAGTCCTAGCAAAGACTCCTCTGGCTACTTTCCACAAAGATGTACATGCTTTCTTTTTAGCTCATAGAGCATGCAGAGAACACGTCCTAGCCGCAGAAACTATTAAGATGATTGACTCAAACATCTGGGGAAAAGATCTCTTTCCTCAGAAATTGGTCAAGGAAGTGATGGAAAAAGTGGCTCAGGAGGAAAAGAGCCTTATGCAAATGTGGAGTGTGTCCTCTAAGAGGAAATTCACCCCTTAAGAAAGTCCTCAACCCAAAGGCAAGAGGCCTAGGAGACCCTTTAAAGGCAGGTAAACCTTTCCTGTCGCAACTGCCTCAGTTGCCATGAACTCCCAGACTGTATACACAGTCCTCCAGCAGTATGTATCACAGTCTCCAACCTTAGCCACTACAAAAGAATAGTGCTAGTGGCAGAGGAGGTCTGGAAAGGACGGTCAATCTAGGGGCCAAGGAAGTAGAGGCAAGGCATTTAAAGAAGCAGGTCCTTCACAACAACAATGATGAGCTTCCGGTAGGGGGGAAGTCTTTATTTTTTAGGGATCAATGGGAGTTCGATCCTTACGTTCACAGTATAGTCTCAGAGGGATAAGCTGGAAATGGAGACATAAACTACCCCAGTTCAAGAGGTTCTTTTAACCCACAACCCTATTCTTGGAGGATTATGTACAGGTTTTTCTCCAGAAGGGAATCAGCCATTACACAAAATACTTGAACTTTCAAGGGTGACTATTCTGCATGCACAGGAAAGATTCAAACACTCTTCGAACTGTTCTGGACTTGTTCCCACTAAACAAATTCATTTGGAATGACAAGTTCCAGATACTGACCATCTAGCAAATACAGACCCTACTACCCCATTGGGTCTACACCATCTCCATAGATCTTTCTAATGCCTATTGGCATTTTCCGTTAGGTTGGCGCTTCTCCCCCTACCTTGGTTTCAGACTGGCAGGGAAGGCTTACATTTTCAGAACTATGCCCTTTGGGCTCAGTATAGCTCCATGGATTCTCACAAAACTAGTCGAGGCCGTTATCCAACAACTATGGAACAAAGGCCTTCTGATGATGGTTTACCTAAACGACTAACTAGTCTGAGCCGCAACAAAGTCAGAATGTTTTCTAGCAGCTCAAGGAGTCATAAAATTCCTACATTCTTTGGGCTTTCCGATCAACCTTGAAAGTCCAGACTATTTCCAGCTCAAGATTTCCAGTGATTAATGCTTTACTGGAATCTAAAGTACTCTACCACATCCTTTCTCTACCGCAAGGCAAGAAAAAGGAAATAACATAATCTGTCAAGTGCTTACTTCGCCAAAAGGTAATCACCATACGTAACCCGGAAAAAGTCTCTCTTCCGGCGTCAATGACCTCAGATGTCAGGATGCCTGAAAACTTTAAATCAATCAATCAATCAGGATCTCTACAGTTCGCTGCCGTGATAAACCCACTCCTAAAAGCAAAGATGCCAACAGAGCCAGGGAGAAGAAAGGCATCAAATGCTCGGAGAGATCTTCATCATAAAACCCCAGCTTTGCAGCTCAAACAGCTCAAACAGTGGTTCATTGCCAAGGGCTTGTCGACTCATGTCCCTCTAGGGTATCCTTTTTTTGTGACTATTAACGGAACAGTTTTGGGAGAGACATTCCCCTTTCCAAGAGGACACAGGGTCAGTGGTCAACCACATTTCAGAAGTTCCATATCAACATTCTGGAAGCTACGGCAGTGTTTCTAATTCTTGATGAGCCTGATCCCAAAGAAAAAAATAACACCAAATTAGTTCTTGACAGCAAGACGATAGTCCACTGCATCAACAGACAGTGCTCCAGGTCTCCTCAGATCAATCAAGTGTTTTAGCTATTCTGACCTTGGAGAGGTTAAGAAATTGGCATTTGTCAGCTGTTCACTTAGTAGGGGTTCGCAGTGTGACGGTGGATGCCCTGTCAGAATCAAAGCCTCTGGAAACAGAATGGTCTCTATGCGCAAAATCATTCCATTTCATCCTAGAGCAAATCCTAGAAATGCAAATAGATCTCCTTGCGACGAGTTTCAATATGAAGCTCCCCTGATATATAGCACCAATCTTAAATCCGGAGGCGACAGGAACGGATGTATTAATACTGGATCAGAGTCAGTGGTCTCTCATTTACCTCATTCCAACATTCAACCGCCTAACGAAAGTCCTGAACAATCTGCGGACTCTCAAAGGGACAGCAGCTCTAGGGGCTCCAAAATGGCCCAAGAGCAATTGGTACCCTCTGGTTCTGGAACTCAAACCTCTCCAGTTCCTTAAAACATCTCCTTTGCTGTCCCAGGATGTTCTACAGAAAACTATCTTTGCTTCCTCTTGGAAAAAGAAGACACCTTTAGCCCATGATTTTCTGACCCTAGCGGTTCAAAGAAAATTCAGAGTTGCAAAGAAGAGGATTGACTTTATAGAAGACTAAAAGTCTGATACTTCAAAATGACAATCTTGTCTTCCTGGTAAAAATGAGTGGAATTCGGTAAAAGACATCACCCCTCTTCCATTACTATGGACTTCTGTACTTCCTTCTGTATTTCGTTATACGAACAACTATTGCCTTAAGTAAGTTGGCACTAACTAGACCTATCACTAATGCTTTTGAACTCAATACCGAATGGTTCAATAAGATTCCAAAGGCTTGTGCTCAATGGAAACCAAATGCTCCTCCCAAGACTATCTCATGGTCATTGGATAAAGTCTCACTTGGCCTCCTCAATAGATAATGCCATTATCTCTTTGAGGGATCTTACTCAAAAGTCAATCTTTTTGCTTACTTTGTGCTAAAGGTAGTGAGATTGTGGCACTTTCAGGGATTGATGGCCACATCGAATTCTCGGAATCATGGGAGGTAAATTTTTATCCAGACCCTGCATTCTTGGCAAAAAATTAACTTCCAACTAATATTGGGGTCCCTGGAAGATCATTCCACTAATGGAGGATCCTTGTCTGTGCCTAGTGGAATGATGTAAGGCCTACCTGTTTAAGGGAACCGTCCACCAAGGTGTTTTGACATAACTTTCAGAAATCAAAAATCGTTTTATTGCTTCTATGTATGTATAAACATATCGTACATGCTCTCCAGAAGTTTCAGCCAATTATTTTTACAAATAATGAAGATATACCAGTCTTTAAATGATGACATCATCCTTACTGCATCGTCTGTATGACTGAGTTTGACAGAATCATCTTTGTGTGTTTATTTTTACATATATATAGCGATTTTTTCACGTTTCGAAATCTCGTACGTCTGGCAGAAATGGAAGGCATTGGTAGAGGGTAGGTGAACGAAAACCACCAGCTACGAGAACAGCAGCCAGAGTTTCCAAAGATGTACAGAAGTTATAATACATGTGTTTGTTTACTTGCAGTTCGTATGTAAATTGTATTTTCACAACGTCCTCGGGAACTTTATAGCAAGGCCAATGTTACCTAAGGTCATAGAAAGAACAAAAAGTAAGCAGAGAACAAGAAAAAAGAATCAAGAAGAGAGGGAAACATGAATATGAGTACAAAGCTGAAATATGCAAACTAAACATTGGCAATAATGAGAGATCGCTGGCAACTCATGAGGTTTGAATACCTCGTTTAGGGTGCGTTTATGTAGAAATAAACAATAAAAGAAACGAAAATTTTTTGCAAATCTTTGGGAGCTCATAACTTGAAAACATACTTATTCACACTTAGGTACATTTTTTCACTTATTTAATGTTCGATTTTAGAGAGAAAGATATCATTGAATAGAGAAATAAAAATACAACAATTTTGTGAGACGGAATTTTTATTTTCTTTTAA
>NC_090737.1:40208195-40213195 GCF_036898095.1 Palaemon carinicauda | reverse complement strand
TGAAATAAGACGCAGCTACATTTCTACATTTTATTTTTAAAAATTGAATTATGAAATGTAGAAGTAACAAAGTAAAAATCTGACCTTGCATAGGTAAACATCATGGTTATATATATTTCTAACCTGTAAAGGAAGAATATACATATATGAATTCATTATTGGATTAATGCCACTCAATGTGAATGTAAAACCAAATCTGTTTAGTTTCACTCAGATGCTGGACATGCGTAAACACTGTGTTCAAATGTTCACACGGCACTGGTGTTATTAGTCAGATTCTGCACCTGTATAGAACAGTCTATTAATCACTGTAATGATTTGCACTAGAAGGTATTAATACCTATTCACCCGATGCACTGTTGAGTCCCAAAACAGTCCACAGTTCATCGCAGCACTAGATGACAGGTTTTATGACACTACCCGCTGCCACCACAAAGTGTTTTATTTCATGTACTTGCTTCGCATAATGTTTATAGAAGACTCTGGATGATTTCCACCCTGTATATGAGCGGAGCCTCTCAATATCCATGTGTTGAAAGAAATTCAACGAAGAAGCAACTTTCCTCAGATCGTGACCTGCGGATGTGCTGTCAGGATCCGCTCTGCGAATAAAGTAGGTGAGCTTCGCTCTCAGTTGTCTTAGGATAGATTTGATCCTGAGGTTTTGCCTCGGAAGAGCTGTCCCTCCTTGAAGTATGAAGTTCTTCGAAGATAGACCTTGAGACACTCTACTGGGCATAGAGAGACATCTTCCTTCAGTGGGCAGATTCTCCAAGGACCCCACATCTTGGTGGGCAGCTCGTTCTTGCAAGGAAAGGCAGGATCAGGGAAAAGGTTCAGTTATCCTGTCTCTAGGAAATGAATATGGCCTTCGTTTCTGGATAAGGCCTCTATTTCACTCACTCTAACCCCTGAGGCTATTGCGAACAGAAAGATGTCTTTCTGTGTTAGATCCTTTAGGGGACAATCCTCATTGTTCAGGTTCGAAGCATGGTGCAAGACTTTGCCCAACGACCATGTGATGGGCTTTGAAGGGGTTGCCGGCTTGAGTCTAGCGCATGCTTTTGGTATCTTATTGAAGATTTCACTTGTGAGGTCCACCTCAAAAGCGTACAGAAGAGGTCTAGTCAGAGCCGACTTACACGCGGTTATCGTAGTGGAAGCCAGGCCTTGTTCATGTAGGTGGATGAAGAAACAAAAATCTATCGATATTTCTGTTGGTTTCCTTGTTTTCACAAAGGACACCCATTTCTTCCAAGATGATTCATATTGTCTCCTAGTTGAACTTGACTTTTACTCTTCAATGAAGTCGACTTTGTCCTTCAAGATCCCAAACTTTTTATTCGCTGCTAGGGCAAGAAAATCATGAGATGTAGGTTGTTGGTTCTCGAGGTTGAAGTGTAAACAGTCGACTTCTGAACCAGTTAGGATAAAACTGGGTTTGGCAGAGGAAACAGCTTCAGTTTCAATTCTAGAACTAGAGGGAACCAATTGCTTTTGGGCCATTTGGGGGCCACTACTGCAGCTGTCCCTCTGAAGGATCTTAGGTAGTCGAGGACTCTTAGCAGGAGATTGGTTGGTGGAAACAGGTAAATCCGATTCCATCTGTTTATCGCTTCTGCTTGAGGGGCTACGTAACGAGGTAGTTTCTTGTTGTCGCTCGTCGCGAAGAGGTCGATCGGCAGTTCCAGGACTTTTTCCGAGATGAAGGAGAATAAGTCTGCGTCTAGGGACCATTCTGTCTCTATTAGCTTTCGCCTGGATAGAGCATCCGCCATCACATTGCAGAACCCTTGAAGGTGAACTGCTGATAAGTGCCATCCTCTCTTCCTTGCCAGGTAGAAGATGGCTAACACCACATGATTGATGTGAGGTGATCTAGAGCCTTGTCGATTTAGACATTTTACTATCACTTCATTGTCCAGGACCAATCTGATGTGGATTGCTCTGCGATGGGATAGTTTCTTCAATGTTAAGAAGACTGTCATGGCTTCCAAAATATTGATGTGAAAGGTTTTGAAGTGGTGTGACCAATTCCTTTGCACTTTTCTCTCGTGAGAATGGCTTCCCCATCCTTCCAGGGAGGCATCCATGTGTATCACCACTGATGGTTGTGGTGGTTGCAGGGGAATTGTCCGCGCTAGGCTCTTGGCTGTTGACCACGGCCTTAATAGCGTGAGCAATCGGGTCGGGGTCAACCTTAGTTGATCTCTTCGAGCGCCTGATGCGTATCTTCTCCAGACTCCTGACGCATCCTTTAGCCGTGCTTTTAGCACCGGGTCTGTCACTGCTGCAAACTGGAGAGAGCCCAATACTCTTTCCTGTTGGCGTCTTGAAATCCTCTTGTATCAGATTAGTCTGTTGACAGCTCCCGCTATCTCTCTCTCCTCTTCCTGAATGGAATGGAGAGGTGGTGTGACTCTAAGTTCCATTGGATTCCTAACCATTGGAACTTCTGAGCTGGAGAAAGGCGAGACTTCTTGCGATTGATCTTGAAGCCCAGGTGCTCCAGGAACTGGATCACCTTTCCGGCCACTTGCAGACAAGTAGTCTTGGATGCTGCCCACACCAGCCACTCGTCTAGATATGCTACTATATCTAGTTGCTGGACGATTGTATCTGCTAGCTTTGTGAATATCCTTGGGGCTATGTTTAGTCCAAAGGGCATCGCTTTGAAGACAAATTTTGTCTTCTATAGCTTGAATCCTAGGTAGGAGGAGAAGAGGCGGCTGACTGGTAGGTGCCAGTAAGCATCTGCCAGGTCTATTGAGACTGTGTACACCCCTTTGGGTAGAAAGGTCCTTATGTGTTGCAAGGTAAGCATCCAGAACTTGTTGTTCTCGATGAACTTGTTGAGTGGAGACAAGTCTAGAATGACTGAGTTTGTCTCGTGGGAACACAAAACTGCCTTCCCTGGGATTTGATGGACTTCCCTTTCCTTATTACCTTCTTGTTCAAGAGTTCTGAGGTATATTCTTCCAACAAGGGGGTGGAGTGTTGGAAGAAATCTGGAAAAGGGGGTGGAATTTCGTTCCAGCTCCACCCGAGTCCATTCGTGATTAGGCTGCGGGCCCAGGGATCGAAGGTCCAACGATCCCAAAAGTGGAAAAGTCTGCCCCATACCTAGAACTCCTCATTGCTTAGGGGTTCCTGAGGACTTGTTTCCGTGACCTCGTCCTCCTCTGCCCCTTGGGGGGTTTCCGGAGGAACCTCTTCTTGGGCCTCTACCTTTGTAGGGCCGAAAGGTGGTCGAGTGCCTCTCAAAGCCTGGGTTAAATACAGGTGACTGGGCTCCCAGCTGTTGAGGGACCATCTGGAAGATGGTTTGAGGCTGGGCTACCATTTGAGGCACCGTGGCCATGGTCACGGCCGGAAGTTGTGCAGGTCTACGTGGTCTTCTTGCCTTCTTGTTCTTAGGCTGGGGACCTCCTTCTGAGGAAGACTTCCTCTTTGAAGACATGCCCCACTTTTGGAGAAGTTCCTATTCTCCGTGGCTGCTTTGGCAATGACTTCTTGGACCACTTCCTGTGGGAAAAGGTCCTTGCCCCAGATGCATGATGGAATCAGCTTTCTGGGTTCGTGTTTCACCGTTGCTGCGGCGAACATGTGCTCTCTACAGGTCTTCCTTGACCTGACAAAAGCATACAAGTCCTTCACAAGGGTACCCATGTGAGACTTGGCTAAGACCATGTACATGTCTGGGCCATTGTGTAGGCCTGCACACATCTCCAAACAGTTCTCGTGAGACAGGGAGGCGGCAAGTCTTTTTTCCGTCTCCTGTTCCCTTCTCAAGAGATGATCTGGCAACTTTGGAAAGTTTTTATTGAACTGTTGGCCTGCTATCTACGGATCCAACTTCGAGACGGAGAAGGTTAGATGTACCTCTTTCCACTTCTCCTCGCAGGTAGGCATAGCTAGAGATAATGGTTTACATTTCTCTAGGATTGGACAGGGTTTGCCCTCTTCGACTGCTTTAATGACACAGTCGAGGGCTTTCTCCAAAAAGGGGGAAGCTCTGGAGGAAGGAGCAATAAAGGTTGGATGCCTCTTGCTTAGTGCTGAGACTTTGCAGTTGGTGTATCCAGCTCCTTTCAGAGTCTTGGTAAGGATTGCCTGTGCCTTGTCATGTTCAAAGACAATGACTTCCTTTGGTACCGTTTCCTAGCGAGATGCAGGTTCATCTCGCAGTCTCACGTAACAATCTCGGTAGGCTGAAAAGCTGGGCCAGAAGTCAGATCTTCAAGTGGCTTGGCCCCCAACTTCTTGGAGATGAATAGTTTCCCATTCATCATGGGCATGTGCTCCGTATACCTCCAGGGGTTGGTTTCGGAGCAGTGAGGGAGGTCTGATACTTTAAGGGGTTTGGTAGAGCCCCTGGAAGTTCCGAGGCGCTTCCCTTCTTGTACCTCTCTCTTCGTCTGTTTGATGTCCTGTTTCATCTCCTCTCGTTCCTTCCGGTATATTTCCAACATTTGCTGGATCGACAATAGAAGCGCCTTGCTCCTGTCGACCTGTGTAGTCAGTTGGGGAGTTGGGGCTGAAGAGGTCGACGGCATGGGTTGATATGCCGTCACGGTGAACTGGGGGTCCTCAGTCACCGTCGAAACGGATCCTTCTTCCTCCGTTGGTGGTTTTACCACGTTTTCTTCAGGGCCTTCTTGTAGTAGGTCCTGTTCAGTGTCAGTAGACACTTCCGACATCCATTCTTGGTGGATGTCCATGCCTTCAAGTGCCTTGTGGAAGTCTGCATCAATCTTCAGTTGAATGAAGGGAGGCTGGACCTGTTCCTGGGGCACTACTGCACTATGGTGAGCCTTAGGGAACAGAAGGCACCTGAGAGATTCATTAGGCTGGTAAGGTCCCGGAGAGTTCTTTTGGAACCCTCTTACCCACCTATGAAGGGTTTCCCTTGCTGTATCCCTAGCCTCTATGGAGGTAGGGATGGTTTCTCCAAAGCCGTTGGACATTAAGGTCGAGCAGTTGAAGCAACCCTTCGGGTC